>NC_033794.1:97554678-97612098 GCF_001876935.1 Asparagus officinalis
AAAATGGACCAATTTGCAAATATCCAGAAAAAAGAGGACTAATTTGTAAATTTTCGAAAAGGTCAAAAATTGCTCACCAGCATATGAGGGAAGCGCGCCATCAGCCGATGCAGTAGGAAAACGACCTCTCGATACTCGCGACATAATGGCCTACAAAAAAGAATTCAAGAGGTCAGATCTAGAAATAAAAATCACTTTTTTATCCCCTAAAAAGGCGAGCTTGAGGCATCAAATCATTCCCTCAACCCCTATATGCGATCCCGCGATTCCATACACTAGATCAAACATGAAATAGATCAAGATTATGGAGATATACCTGAGGGGAAGCTCGAGGATCCGACAAAAATTAGATCTTGGAAGTGCTCGAATAGATCTTGAAAAGTGCTCGAACCACGCGCTCGAGGGGCCTGAGAGGAATTCCAAAAATGGAAGTTTCAAGGGATTTCTCAGTCAAGGATCAAAAGCAGGGATGAATCTAAGACGAAGATCGAGTTTTGAGGGAGAACGGAGGCTCGAGGGAAGAGAAATTCAAAAAAAAAGGCAAAGGGGGGGGCCGGCCCTAGGGTAAAGAAAAAGAAAAGAAAAAAAAAACCCCCCTTTATATAAAGTGGACCGGGTTTAGACCAAACCGAACCGGACCGGACCGGGTTCGAACCAAAATCCAAATTGGCCAGAATGAGCCAGAATGAGCCAAATTGAGTCAGATTGAGCCTGGCTGGACCAGACCAGATCAGAATGAGCCAAATTGAGCCAGATTGAGCCAGATTGAACCAGAATGAGCCAGTTTGAGCCAAATTGAACCAGTTTGAACCAAATTTGAACCAGAATTCAAATTGGAGCTGAATTAAACATTGGAACGACTTTTGATCAACCTACGGTTCATTCCTTCACCTATTTAACCCCTCTACCATATATTTGGAAGGGTCGGAGAGATTTTGAACCCAAATACTGCCTTTTTTGGCACATTTTTTGGGCCGGTTCAGATTATTCGAACCTAAAGAACACTCCGAAAAGTATACGAGTATAAACTGCTTCTTAATACTCCAATAAGGTATATGAGTATAAACTATTCCCTATTTTTGGTTTGAGAAGTTCCTGGAGAATATTGTTTATAAATATTCTTAAGGATAACTCAACCACACTACGCCGGACAACGCGTTGTACATAAAGACTCGACGCCACAATCGATGGTCAGCTAAAAATTAGAAATCAGGAATCGACTTCAAAGTTCAAAATTCCGACAAACGGTCAGACAATAAATGCAGCACCGGAACTCTTACAGACTTTCGACAAAGCACCGAAAAGCCTGGAGAATTGAAGGAGTCAAGAACGGGAATCATTCCAAGATCCCATTACACCGACTAAAGGTGGGGGCAATCATATCCAAAGTATTCCAGACTCTTCTATAAAAGAACGAGACTGAAATACTTTGGAGGGGGTATCTGTAGGCATATAAAATTGCTTATAGGTCCCCTAGCATAGCTCGGCACAAACCGACGAACCAACGAGGCGACGAGATCGACAAATCGCACGCGAACAACGGAATGAATCCACCCGCGTGCAGAATCAAGCTAATGAGTTGAGGAATCAACGAGTCATCCAACCGAGAGCGGACTCGGACGAATCACGATCGAATCAAGATCAATTTCGGACTCGAACTCAGAAGCGGATTTACTGCCAAATCAGGAATCCGACTTACTGCCAAATCAGATCAACCAATCAGAGTCTCAATCAACCGAATCACGGACAGAACCGGAAACAACGGAAAACGACTCGAAAAAGTCGGAAAACACCGCCCGCGGGGGCTCGGCCACGTCAGAAAAGGCAGGATTTCGAGAGGAAGAAAGAACAGATCTGAGATCTACACGAGACCACACTCCAGATCTAAGCTTGGTCTTAGATCTCGAGATCCGAGCGATTATTCCCTTGGTGGATTAATCCCTCCCGGCTATTATTCCCTTCGTGGAATAATACCTGCATAATCGTGTAGATCCGACCGGATCTAGATCGCGCGGTGGTCCACGGATTAACCCCGGCGTTGGCAAAGAACCCACACAAGCAAGCAACCGCAAAACAGGAGCTTGCGATTTGTTCACAAGAGGAAAGTTGTAATTTTTATTTTTTTTTCTTTGATTTAGTTGTAACCGGATCTATAAAAGACCGGATCTTTGTAATCCAAGATGACAATCATTTCAATGAAAAAGATAACAGTTTTCCCCGCGAACAACCCTATCCACTGTTCGTCTTTGAGCAAATATGGATGGACCTAAAGAATTTCACCATTCGGGGTCGTATGTTGCACTAGTCCCTTCTGGCGCTGTACGTGAGGATCGTTGCTGACGGTCTTGATTTCCACTTTTGTCACGGGTTCTGGTTAAAACCATGTTAGGGGAACAGATCTGAAGCTGATAATAACTATGTTCGCACCTATCTTCTTTTCCATGGTTTGCTTCGTAGTGATGATCCTGATGTCAATAAGGGGTGTCTTTGAGCGCATAACATGTCTTGGTGGGATGATGAACCACCATATGGAATGCGTAGTATTTCGGATCCGTAGTCTTCTTAGCTTCCTCTTGGTTAGTGATTGGAGGCAACTTGATCTTGTTGTTCTCCAAATGGTATTTAAATATACCGGGGACCTCATCTTCCTTAAAAGAATACTCCTTTGAGAACTTTGGTTTCGTGGTCTTCCGTTGCCTTTGAGGTCTCTGTTGCCACTGAGACGGCGGCTGCTACGACGCTTGCGGTTGTGCTTGTTGTCGAGGTTGTAGTTAGAATATTTGTTTCACGTTCACTGCCTTTGCTGGCACCTTCCCTCTACCACGAGGGATAAAGTTCTGTTTAGGGGGATTCACTATTGTTTGGCCTCTCTCAGCATTCTTCCTTTTGAGGAAGTGTTCGGCTTATTCCTCACACACTTTTAGATCTTTCCAAGTTTTGGACGGTGCTGTTCCCATGTCTTCCAGTACATCCAAAGAGAGGTTGTTCTGACAAGTTTGGAGGATGAACTTCTCCGTGATCAGGTCTCAGCAATTCATTACATTGTTCCGGAAGTGTTTAACAAAGTTGTCGACCGTTTCTCCGTCTTTTTGCTTCTCATCAAACAATGTGCTGATTGACACCTTAGTGTCATCATCAAAGAAGTTAGTGAGAAACATGCTCTTCATGTCATCCTAGCTATTGGCACTTCTGGGCTTGAGATGGTGGTACCAATCAAATGTAGCTTCGTAAAGGGTGCTAACGAATGACCGGACCATCAATGGTTCGTTACCAGAGATCACGCCTAGGTGAGACTTGAAGTAGATTACATGCTGAGTGGGGGAGCCTATCCCATCAAACAGTGTGAAGTTGAATAGATTAACCTTCGCTAGATATGGGATCAACTCCCACTCTCTTAGATAAGGACATAGAATACTGGTCTTCTTTACCTCTTGAGCAGACATTAATGCGTTGATCTTGCTCTCCAGGTCTTTCATTTTCTCATCCTCGCTTGTATTTTTCTTCGGAAGAACAACTGGACCACCCCAAACATTGTTACCCTCAGTAGGACTACACACAACATTTTGATCAACAGGAGGGGTATCAGCGTTAGGATTTTCATCTACATTTGAACTACTACCTCCTTGATTAGTAACGTTGCGACAGCTAGATTCACCAATCTGATTTGACAAGGCTTGAATCTATTGATCATAAAATTCCCTTATCCATTGCATAGTCATTTCCATTTTGAATTTGAAATTCTCCTTCTGCTTGGCCAGAGCATCTTCGAAGATTTTTTCCATTTGTTCATCATTGATCGTGACCACCTCACGAGATTGTCCTGTGCTGGACACCATATTATCAGAAGCGATCATGGAGTTGGCGTTTGGTATTTCATCCTCTGAGGAGTATCCTCTATTCGGTCTAGGTCATCTAGTTCCTGACCATAACCAAGCGATGCACTAAGATGCCTCCGAGAAAGAGTCGGGGCTATAATGCCTTGTCGATTTTCCTTTATCAGCCACATTGATGGTAACTTCTAGAAGCTCATAATCATGACCGATAGATTTCTTCTTGTAGAAGCGCCTTGATTTAGATTTGGATACTTCGGTGTAGATTCTTTTGAATATCAAGACCCTCTGTGGAGCGGTCTTGAGACAGCTACATTCTAATAATACTGTCCTGATTAACCTCCCACAAGTACAATAATGAGAGTCTAATTCTACGATACTTCTCTTTCAAGATTTATTCATACCCCCAGCCCGATAGTACAACTAATCGACTTTATGGTTGGAGCAACCTATCATCTGCTGGTTTGAGTCTCCAGTATAACATTGTCATTTGATAGGCACATTTTCTTCTAAATAGGTAACGCCTTGTTTGTGTTCGCAGGAGTCACACGTTTGGAATCGTACCTTGGCAAAAGGTGGAACATTAATGGGTTCTCAGTCTTCCACACGCATCCCCAAGCGGGCGGTTATTGTAATTAGTTTCTTGGGAGGACGTATACGACCCCCAGTCTGAAGAGTTGCTCGAGATTTGTTCATCGAACCCAAGCATTCTTTGACATGAGTCTTGCCTTGATCTTTGTGTAGAGGACCCAGGTGATCCTTCAATGGAATTTTGAATTTGGATAGATCCATGCTGCCATAAGGCTTTACCAGAGGTAGAGGAGCAACAGGTGTGGGACCAGAAGTTGTTAAAGGCTGGAAAGTAGCCTTGGAGCTTGAATTAGATGAGAGACACAACTGGTGTCTCTCTCCAAGTGGAGGCATCTTGGCTGTTTTCGGTGCCGTTTTTGGTGCTGTTTTGGCCTTTGGCACCCAGACTTGTTTGGATTTTGGTGATTTTTTGACCACCTCTTCTTTTTGTATCTCTTGTGCCTTTTGCACAAGGATCCGTGTGTACGCAAGAATTGCATGGTGCTTCTGGATGCGCTTTTCAAGAGTAGGACATGTTTGTTTGACACGAACCTATTTGTTACTTGATGGTTAGGAAGAGGAACCCATTGCTTGCTGTTGCGACGGCTTAATGGTTTGACGCCTTCTAAATTCTAAATCCGCTTGATAGCAAAGTCCGTCCACCTGCTCCAAAGTTTTTGCAAATTGACGAGCAAGACGTTAGCGCTGCCTCTAACGAGCCCTCTTCATCATAATTGGTGAGCTTTCAATGGGCAACTCCTTGACTTGTGAAGAGTTATCATGAGCATCAGATCAAGCTTCCTTGGACACCAGGGAGGAGTCTTTAATAGTAATTGGGTGAAGATCGACACCCTGGGCCTTTAGATCCAAAGACTAACGAACCTTCTTTAGGGAAGTGGTCTTTCTGCGCTTGCAAGGAGAGGAAGATCTAGAGGAAGAGGAGACGTACTCATTGAACTTCTGCTAGTCAAATTCATACTCGACCTTTTCATCAACCGGGATCTTGATCATTAGCTGTGGCACGATAGCCTCAGCAGCAAGGCTGTTGGCTCCTATTGTGGTTGCCAGCGTGTTCGCATCGGAAATCTTTTTCATTGTTGTTGAATCTATTACACGTTTATTATCTTACAGATTCAAAATAAAGAAGAAAGTATTTTTATAAGATATTCTTACACAATGAAAACAAATAGAGGGATCTCCTAGAAACACATGTAGGATCATTTATCTGTCACCACTTGCGTGAGCTCTTTGCCTGTGCCGGGGTTTATCCGTGGACCACCGCGGATCAGATTCAGTTGACTTCGTTGTCTTGTAAAGAAAATAAGAAATTAAAGTGAATTACTTAGCAAGGTGAGGCAAACACTCTTCTCGAGATCACAACAACGGTGTGATCTTAAGGAAACCGTAGAATAACGTTGAAGGGGTGCAAATCTCTCAAACTTTTCCTCTTTTTGCCAAGAATCTACTTCTTCCTCTCTAAAATTCATGCTCCTTGCTTTCCAAAATGTCAGAGCTTCGCCACTGCTCCAAAATTCCCCCTCCCCATGAATAAAGGCCCTAGGGCTGTATTTATAGGCTTTAGAAGCTCTGTTTTTGGATGAGAACGAATGATTCGATCTCATCTTCAGTTATAACCACTTAACCATGTTCAAAGATAGCCTAAAATCAGTTGGGAAGGTTCTAAGATGAAATCTTATCGGAAAACAGGCGAAAATAGCTTTCTCGGGCGAGAGACATCGCTGGTGTCCCACCCATTGGGTGAGACACCGCTGGTGTCTCTCTTATTTGGGCGAGATGCCGTTGGCGTATTTTCGCTGCTTTATCTCTAACTCTCCTGTTCGATCTCGGACAGAAGTGATCCAAAATGCATTGGAAAGCTGGAGAAGAGATCTACAACTTCACATAGGCAAAATACATATGGAGTAAGCGAGACATATGTGGTGATTTGTTCTTTGTGGGTGAAATATAACTCCCGATCGAGTCGTTTCTTCGTTATTTTACCATCTAGTAGACTCGTATGCTTTGCCAACTCTCTTCATGCACTTGTTCGCTTTGCTACAACATCAGACAATCCTCCTTGACTTGGATAATAACGTTTATCATATTTTCTCCATCTCAAGCTACGTGCGGGAACCTATAAGAAATTTTTGATGCCTACAATGTGGAATGACCCTATCCTGACTTGACTGTTCATTGACACCTTGAGGAGGGTAGCCTTTGAATGGTTCCACAAGTTGGAACCAGGCTCTATCAAAACATGGGCTGATGTGGAAAAGCTTTTCTAGACCCGGTTCTTCGACGATGACACGAAAGTGTCAATGGCCACTCTGCTTGCTAAGAAGCATAAGAAAACAGAGTCGATCAATGACCTTATAAAGAGATTCAAGAATTGGTCGCTTCTTTGCCGGGACCAGGTCTCTGAAAGCAATTTGATCGAGATGTATCACAATAATCTCTCGATCGACATTTTATCCAAGATTGGTGTGGTGGAAACCCAAACCTAGAAGGAACTTGTTCGCCAAGGTGAACAAGTGGGGAAAATATGATCAAAAGGCTGGAAGTCGAAGAGCCTCAATCTAAAAGAGGAGCTTCGGAACCAAGTGTGTGACGCCCCTGGTTTCACACATGGATGCAGTCCAAGGTGAACCCAGAGATGTCAAACATACCATATACCCACACTGTGTAACAACAAGTTTCACCAATCACATCAATATCCTCTAATCGAATCAAAAATAAAGTGCAGGTATAAACAAGCAAAAGAAGGAAAAATAATTGTAACTAACATGATATAAGATAGAATGTCTCATAAATAAATCATGTCTCAATGAACAAGTCTAGAATATATCTATTATCATGAAATATATGAATGTATCACGACATAGACCAACTAAGAATGTATCAAGACTCATTGCCTTTACAAAATGACAAAAATAAAGAAAACTCTAATAACTGAATATAATGTCTGTCCACTGTGGAGTCTTATCTACTAGTTCATATGACAGTGACTATGCAAGAGCTCCGTCATCATGCGACTCTCTAATGCATCTGAACCACCTGAAAGGTAAATAAAAATAAAAAGAACAACAACAAAAGCATCACATGCTTAAGCAAGATGACGTCCATCCACCCCCAGGGAAAGGGCTACAACATGTAGTGGAGGCTCTATCTATTAAGCATAGTCTACCCAGAAATCCTTTCCCCCCGTAACTAAGAAATAATAATACTCAAAATGACTGAAATAAAACATATAAGTGAAACATCATATTCAACATTAGAGTAGAATATATATATCTCATGTACTAACAAGTGAGTGTCTCAGATGTAAAACTACTCATGAAAGAATTATACCATATTTAGTGTCCGCCAAACACATTGGGCTATTAAGTCATATAAGTTATCTTTTTTGATTCTTCTCAACTAATAGTACCCCCATGCATAACAACTAATAACCATTTAAAACTCTACGCATAACTATACGAAAATGAAGATATAGGTTCCTTTACTTTGAAGATTAGCGATTGTACTTCGACGGAGCATCTCGCATAGGCACAGGCGGGTCTATCATCGTGGGGGTAGGGGTGGTTTTGGTTTCTTCGCAAAACCACATATTACCCTAAGCTTTCTCTTTAACTAAGCCGTGTACCAATAACATGGCTGAGTACAATGCACTACTCATCGGACTCGACTTCACCAAGGAGTTAGGGGCGAATCATCTCGAAGCTTACGGTGACTCTCAGCTCATCGTCAGATAGATGACAGGGAAATATGAAGTCAGAAATGCTGACTTAATCCCGTGTCATAAAGCGGCCATCAAACTAGCCGAATCATTTGAAAGCTTCCACATTGAGCATGTTCTTCATTCTAAGAACATGCACGCGGATGCCCTAGGATCATTGGCAGCTAACCTAGCTCAACCACTGGGAATAAGTCAACACGTCAACATTGCAAGCCGACAACTCTTTCAACCAGAGTATGTTTAGGAAGTGAATGCAACTCACCAGGCTATGGGTTAACTCGAGCTGAGAGATTGGCGTTTCCCATTCATCGACTACGTCTTATACGACATACTACCTGAAGACATAAAGGAACGAGACTCTGTTCACAGACATGCTCTGAGATTCTACTACGATTCAACAACAAGGGCGTTGTATCGTAAGTTGTACGACGACATGCTGCTTCGATGTTTCTGAATGATAGAAGCACAAGAAGTCCTACAGGAAGCCCATGACGGTACATGTGGCGCCTACCAATCCGGACCTAAGCTCTGGGATCACTTGCGAAGAATGGGTTATTATTGGCCCAGAATGATCAATGATGCTATTGCTTATGCCAAGCGTTATCATGCATGTCAAATCCACGCCAACTACATTCACAAACCACCTGAAGACCTACATTTGACACCGACTTCGTGGCCGTTTGAGACATGTGGATGGATGTCATTGGATCGATGTCTTCACCATCAGCCAAAGGTCATTGCTTCATCCTTGCGATAACTGACTATTTCTCTAAGTAGGCTGAAGTCATTCCCTTAAGAGAAGTCAAGACTAGTGATGTGATCAAGTTCATCAAACATCACATTGTCTACCGATACGGTATTGTAAGATGTATCATTTATGATAATGGATCACAATTCATTAGTCATGCATTCACTCAGTTCTATGATAAGTTTAGAATATAGAACCTGACGTCTACAGCTTACAATCCATTGGCAAATGGACTAGCCGAGGCTTTCAACAAGACGATCGTCAAGATCTTAACCAAGCTGATATCCAACAGTAAGCATGATTAGAATGAAAAGCTCGATGAAAGCTTATGGGCGTAGCAAACCATAGTTCACACACAGACCGGTACCACACCTTATTCACTGGTATACGGTTGCGAAGCCGTACTACCGCTGAAAATTCAGATTATGTCCCTACATGTCGCAGTCGCAAGGGGGATTATGACTGAAGAAAGTTATTGATGACATCTTGCAGAATTGGAGGCGTCAGATAAAAAGCGGCTCGAAGCTCAACAACACATTGAGTTCTATCAAGCCCGAATATCCAAGGCTTTCGACAAGAAATTCAAGCACAGATCTTTCAAATAAGGAGAGTTGGTTCTCATTGTTCGACGACCTATGATACTCAACTAAAAAAAGAAAGGTAAATTCTAGCCCAAATTGGAAGAACCATTCATAATAGAAACATTCTATTCGAATGGAGCTTATCCCCTCATCAAACTGAATGGCGATAAGATCATGATGCATATTAATGGTAAATTCCTAAATAGGTACTACTCATAGTCTTCCTTCAAACTCCCACAAAACTATCGAGCTGACAGCCACATCTGATAGTCATTTCTTTCCAAATTTCCCCCGTCAATCCTCTTCAATAGGATGACGGGCCCACACAAAAGTAATCACGTTAACAATCACTTTAGACAATTGATTTCCTTTAAATTTCCCCTGTCAATCCTCTCAAATAATACGACGGGTCCTCTCCCACTGTCATGTTAATATTATACCTCTGATAATCAACTTGCCAATCTATTTCAATAGGATGGTGAGTCCTCAAAGTCGCTCCAATCACGACAATCCAATCAACTTTCCAATCCTCTTTAATAGGATGGTAAGTCCTCAAAGTTGCTCTAATCGTGACAATCCAATCAACTTGCTAATCCTCTTTAATTAGATGATGAGTCCTAAAAGTCGCTCCGATCGTGACAATCCTATCATGTTAACATTAAACCTCTGACAAATCCCCCACAAATCCTCTCCAATAGGATGATGGGTCCACAAAACTATCACGTTAACAATTATCTCTGATAGCCAACTTCGTCATTCCGACAAATGACATTGTCTGATTAGTCATAACACTCCTACGTTCCTGAACAATTTGATCCATTCCGAGTGTCCTAAATATTCATAGAACAATCGATGATAGTAGCCTACCATACGATGTGCTACTATTCTAAACAGTCATCATACTCATATGTGCCTGAGCGATCTGATTATCCCAACACTGTCATTCCCACAAATAACGTTGTTCGTTGATAATAGCCTACCAAGCGATGTGTCCTATCGACTGCCCATTCCAAAGTAACAACCTACCAAGCAATGAATCATTATTCGGACCCTTGAGCGATCACTTATACAAGTGGTCACTCATTTTTAGGCCAAATTGTTATATTTAACGGCATGTCCTAACCTAATTACAGCTTAATGGTTACAACTAACCCAATCCAACACCTCGAATGGCTAAGGGTAGAGAAATTTTTTTAGCATTAAGTCTAAAAAAACTTCTCGATAACTCATTATACTGAGGGGAATAGTATACTAGCCCGATTCAAACGGTAATTGGTAAAGGTAAATCAAACCCGTTAATAGTTGAGAGTTTCCTAAAAATCCTAAGTGTTGGTCAACAAGAGACAAGAACAGGAGTATATGCACAAGAAGTTGGACAACAAAAGCATAACTTCATTCATAATAAGAAGATTTTGAGATAATACATTCGAACAAAGCTATGACAATACATTCAAACAAAGTCATGACAATATGTTTGAACAAAGTTAACAAAAAATGTATCTAAATCAACCCAACACCGCGAGCCTAGTCCCCACGGCCAGCAGAGCCCAACAAGCTGATGAACGTGAGCTCAGCCTTAACAACGACTAGCTCCTTCGCTCGGTCTGCTCGGACCTAGGCCTCCACTTCCTTCCAGATCTTAGTCTCAAAAGGTGTAGTAGCAGCTGTTTCTTCTTGATGCAGTGCGTGGAGATCTTGCATTTCTCTTATAACAATACGGTGAACATTCACGCTCTCGAGATGGAGATCCTTCAGGGTTGACTCTTCCTCGGCGAGTTTGGCCTTCTGCTGAGCGATAGTAGAGACGGAAGCATACATCATGACCTATAACTGGTGTTGCTACCTAACCAGATCTGCAAACAGAGCCTCCTTCTCTGATATACTCTTCTATCGAGCTTCACGCTCATGCATCCTCTTAATCTGAGCTTGGTCTATGAGTCGCTCCACCTCGTTACATGAATCGGAGAGCACCAGCCCCTCTAAGCGATGCACAGACTCCTCTTGGCGAATGAGTCATCATTCACAAAGCACAGCCAGTTGACAACCGCCTGTCCATTGAATGGCCTTTAAGCTATCTTCTATGATGGCGTCAAACTACATGAATGTGCCTCACCTAAGGCTGATGATGGAGATCGCTTGTTTCATTGTGTTCTCCAACCATTGGACAAGACCCTGCATAGATCCAGAGTCTGGAGTAGCAGATTCTTGGCTGGGGAAGATTATGGAGATAGGTTGGATCAGAGGGATGGGCTCCGAGTCATCAACAGGTGGCCTTCTCGCGCCCCTTATGCTTGCTGGGCCGGGAAAACCAGGCTCAAGCCAAGGCTATAAAGAGGGTTGTAGAGTAGGTACTCAAGCAGGCTCCCCTTCTTTCTCATCATCTGAGATTGTGATGAGTTCAGGTTTGATGGTCTCAAACCTCACTGGTCTCCTTTTGCGGGACATCTCCTCATACCGGTACGTCTCCTCTGCGGTGAGAGGTCTCTTTCCAGATGATCTTAGTACACGAGACCTAATAGTTGGTACCTCCCCTCGAGCTACGGAATACAACATGAAGAAGTTAGAAATTTCTTAACTCAAAAAGTCGAGAATTTCCCATGTCTTCAAAATGGTCTACCTGCAACATGTAGGCGAGATCCAGTATGTAGGCATGCTGACAAGCTCACCTGATAGATAGAGCCCACCTAATGAATGGCAGAAGCTTGCCTGACGAAAGCAAAGCTCACATGACAAAGCAGGGCTTGCCTGACGTAGCAGAGCTCACCGGACAAAGGCAAAAGCTCACTCGACGAAGGCAGAAGCTCGCCCGACTAGCAAACTCACCTGAATAGTAGAGCTTCACTTGGGTAGGCGAAGCTCACCACAGAAAATGAACAAGTATTGTCCATCTTCTCATTTTGGTCCTATACGCCATTTCGGCTCTACCCTACAATCTCCTAAACTTACCACAGTGTGTTTGGGCTATGCCGGTTGCTGTGGCAATGTTAGCGGTAGCGACGGAGGTGGAAGTAGCCTTCTCCCTCTTATAAGCAAGCACCTTGGCCTTTGGAGCCATTATAAGCTTGAGAAGGAACGAGGAAGGATGATGACGGAGTTTGGGGTTTGAGATGAAATAAGGAAGGATGTGAACGGAGTTTGGAGTTTTTTTAAGAAACTCAAGCATAAGTTTTTCAAAAGCACAATAACCTCCCAATGAGGGAGACGAACACTTTATATAGGCAAAATCTTAACGGTTGAGATTCGCCAACTCAGTTGAAACGAGTGGCTCGGATCGCCTACAACGGTTCGATTCAACAGTTCGAATCGAACGGCATCGAGCACGGCAGGATGTTCAGAATTCCAAATGAACGGTGAAGAGTTGGCAATTCAGGTTGAATGGCCATGATCGCTCTTCAAAACAACAATCGAGAAAGAGAGCATTGTCGTATCAATGACTCTGATCAAGCGTGGGAAGATGAGGCGCCCCCATAGTTGGCGAGCGCTCGAGCCCGTCCGCGAATACGTGGCTCACCCGTACAGACTTTGTCCTTACCCACAGCCATCCAGCTCACCTACAAGCACGAAGCTCATCTAACTACCTCTAGAACTTGCCCGCACATCTGGAGCTCACCTGCCAACGGCTTAAGCTCGCCTAAAGACTTGAGCTCGCTTGCACTTCATGGAGCTCGTCCAAAGGGCTCAACTCAACCAAGTGGCTCAAACTCACCCAAACCAATGAACAATGATCCACTTCATTCAAAGTATTCCAGACCATATTCAATCTGATTTAGGTCTAAAAACTTTGAAGGGGGTTTGGTAGGCAATAAAAATTACCTTTACACAAGAGAACTCAGATCTTAACTATTTGAGTTCATCTGCGTGCTCAAAGTAAGCAAAGCTCACTTATTTCCTTGACTTTCTAGGCCAAGTCGAGTTTACCTGCATTCAAGAGGTCAAGAAGAGCTCGCCTGCAAGCTTGGCTCACTAACATGCTTTGATCACCTGCATGAGCCAAAGTTCACCAATATGGCTTGATTCGCCCGCACGAGTCAAGCTCGCCTGCTTGACATGCCAACACAAGTCGAACTCGCCTGTTTGTTTGACTCGCTAGCACAATTCAAGCTCACCTGATTTCTTAACTCGCCCGCATGAGTTGAGTTCGCCTGAAAGCTATGCTCACCCACACGAGTCAAGCTCTTCTGTAAGGAGTTCGCAAGCACGAACCAAGCTCGCCTACAGACTCAAGCTCGCCTGAGCATTCAAACACCACTCATGCTTGCCTGTAAGCCTGCTAGCCTCGCCTGGGAAGTGAAAGCAGCCACTTACCTGTGGGAGTGGGCCTACCCACGTCCTACATCCTGAGTGATGAAGCATGGCTCTCATCACATATAGTGGTCACATCCCACAGCTATTGGGAAGGGTATGGTGCTCCTCACCCCTAAGTGGTCAAATCCTTCAAGTCAAGGGATTGACCATACCTTTCCTTGCCTATTTATTGGCCACCTTTGGCAACATGAAAGGGGATTTTGAAGACTAAGAGGCTGGGCATTTTTAAGAACCTTCAATTAGAGACTTTGGCTGGTCTCGTAGGCTTGAGCGGTCGGGCATCTTGGGTGCTTGGTTGAACATTTTCAAGCAAAAGCTTGGATTGCTGAAGTAGACTCAATCTCAACTCTCAGATTTGAGACTCTTAGGTCTTTGCAAACTCTTACATATTAGCCTTCTCAAAGAATTCAGCCTTGATACTCATTAAGCTCGGGTAATCGAACTCAATCACATAAGAATTTCTACTGCATACTGAAGCTCAATTGCAGTTTTGATCAGATCGACCAAGGGAAGCAAATTCAACACAAGCATTCGAGGAAGGGGTCCTATCACTACCGAAGACCTTACATTAAATAAGAAGTGCATTCTCTTCTCTTCTGTTATAATTTAATTTATTCATTTGTAATAAGAAATTCTTATTAATACAAATCTCCTCCTTTCGGGAATCAATTTTACTACCCTATAGCAGATCTTTCTTGCTTAAACTTGGTTATGACTCGAGCTGTGAAGAAGACTCAGTAACAGATCGGGATCTCATGTGATGGAAGAGATGAGGTGCTTCTTGTTTAGCCACCTCACCTGGAAGGTCAGCTGTCATTTTATTAGGATATGTAAACAAAGGGACAAGCTGGGCGGATAATCACTAGGCTCATAAGTGATCCCGAGGAGAAGAAAAAGCCAGACAACCTTTTTCCACGGCCTCCATATTTCCTCCAATCCTCATGTCTCCTCACTACTACATTAGAGGCCAATGGGGACGGTTGTGAACCGTCACACTAGGCATGGAAACCGTCACACTAGGCCTATGGGGACGGTTCAACATCCGTCTCGTTTACAGCCGTGCTCTTAGGTCTAATGGGACGGTTTATGCTCCTAGTGCAATGATTTGTAAACTGTCATCCTTGATACCATAAGAGAACGGTTGTGCTAAGGGGTCGGTTCTTAGTTTAGACCAAGTGGAACGGTTGTATATCAAGGGGAACGGTTTTTAGGTTCTATGCAACGGGAACAGTTTGATAGCAAGGGGAACGGTTTTTAGGTTCTAAGCAATGGGAACAGTTTTATAGCAAGGGGAACGGTTTCTATGGGGACGGTTTTTATACCAAGGGGGGCGGTTTCGAGCTTGACCTAAGAGGACGATTATATTGTCTATAGGAACGGTTTTGTTTGTGATCGATGGGGACGATTTTTATACTAAAGGGGACGGTTTTCATTTTTTACTGATCAAAACAAATCACCCAGATATCACACATCCGTCCATCACATACAAAGAAACAATAGTCCAAGTTATACACACAAACTAACCAAACTTTAGCCTTAATATAATGAACAATTCATTACAACGAAGAACAATATTATAGCAATAGGATTGAGATAATTCTTCACAAGTTTTACACACAAACTTACCAAATTAAGCACATATCACAAATCCTCCATGATTAAAACAAAGAGCTACTACTTAATCAAATGGTCAAAATGTCTCTATTGAGATGATTAAGTTCTAAATCTTCACAACAAATAAATCCCCCAAAGAGCAACAATCATGGATCTTCAGATGTTTTCCTGCATACATCAAGATAAAAAGATGAGTAAGCACAAGTAGAATGAAATGCACTGTAATGGATTCAGAGCATCCATTCCTACTTTCATCATTACAAGGTGGTTTGTCTATGGAAACATGTGTTTTGCCCTCCTGTTTTAATAAGCAGCAGTTCCTTGATATAAGAATGTGTATTTTGTGCAGATAAGCAAGCCTCAGTGATTTGAGGGTGCTGCATTATTACTTGGGTGTCCAAAATGATTTATTATTGACTTTGATTTCCGTACGAAACTTGAGGAGGGTGCTGAGTAGTTTTTGTACTTGATGATGTCCTTGTGATCACAAATGAGTGTTTGGTTGGCAGGAGATAGAGTTGTAGCAGTAATTAATATATGTGGATTAATATCTTTCGTTGCAGGCCACGTATTGGTATATATAACTTCATTATCAATAACCAAGAGATCATCCCAAAAAAATGAAATTCCTATTGGAAAATAGTAAAATCAACATGTTTAAAAAAGAAAGTCTAGAAGTTTTCATATAAAGATGGATTGTAATGATGAAGAATTGCTCTCGGACGCAATATTTGTTCCTTAATTAGAGAAGGAAAGGGATGGAAAAATATGTTGTATTTTAACATGAATGGGACAAGGCCTCGAAACTGACGTGGGTCTATGTCTTTTAATATAGAGCATTCAATCAATATTTCAAATTTGAAGAATTGCTATCCTCAGCTAAAATAAGCTTTCCCTTCTCGTCAAAGTTTCAACAGTTATTAGGAATTTGAGAAAGATAATTAATATACGTGACCATATGATCAGATATCAGCAGGTGGCCTACCTTTACATTGCCGAATGTGTTGGCAGCAGTGAAGTTGATTCTGATACGGGAAAAATGAAGATGGATCAGGAGGAGGCACAATAAAGTACATGGATCTATTGTTAACGTTCATACATGAGATAAAATTAAACACTTACATGATATTCTCAACATATCTCAGTATAAACTTATAGCAAATACATCATAAAGTTACCTGCAGTTGGAGCTGTGAATAAGAAGAATCGACCATTCCAAAGTGGAATTCCTTGCATCATACCTGAAATTTATGAAACCAAACACATGAAAAACTAAGAGAAAATTGAAAGTATAATAAAAAGTTACACCATATACCACAAGGTTAAGCAACGATGGAAAGACATTGGTAAGGGTTGCCATACACCCAAATGCAGGCTTAATTTTAATTCACAGGGATATTAATATAAACAAAAAGAAAGGAATAGCAAAGTTAGCTTAAGAAGTTACGCTGTAGGACATAGTAACGAGATGTAGAACATCAAATGTATTTATTATAATTATTTACTAAATTGTCAACAGAACTAAAAGTTATTTCCTCACATGTATTCATCATTAATTGAAGCACATCTGGAAAAGAATACCTATCTTTTGTGTACCTTGAAACAAAAGCTAAAGTCTAAAGATTCTACAAATTGTTGTGTAGATCTTGGTCTTGTCTAAGAGATGGGATTGGGAAGCTTGTGGAGAGAGAGAATAATGTGGGGGGTATTATATTCCTAAGTTTATCTTTGGCAAAAAAAAAAGCATTTGATTGTATAAAGCTCTAGAAAGTGACATACATAATAGAGAGAGAAAAAGGAATGCATGCACACGCATGTTATGTAAAAAAATGATGGGGGCTGATTTAGGAGTAAAATCCAAGCCAATTAGAAACTGAAATACTAAAAAAAATCAAGACAAAAAATAAGTGAGAAACTGAAATACTAAAAAAAATCAAGACAAAAAATAAGTGATGTTATTGAGGACAAGAAACCATATGGTAATAAATGTGTTGCGAAATCAAGACAAAAAATAAGTGATGTTATTGAGGACAAGAAACCATATGGTAATAAATGTGTTGCGTACGAGTAAAACTGAGGTTTAATTAATGGGAGGCCCTATATTCAAGATCAAACTACGACTTATATAATGAAATTAAGAGTAAGCACAAGTAAAATAGAGGACACACGGATGGTAGAAGGATAAAGGTCATTAGAGTCATAACTTATTGCATGAAATGGACTGTATGTGTCTCAGAAGGATAAAGGTCATTAGAGTCATAACTTATTGCATGAAATGGACTGTATGTGTCTCTTTAGAGTCATAACTTATTGCATGACGATTGAGTCATAACTTATTGCATGAAATGGACTGTATGTGTCTCTTTAGAGTCATAACTTATTGCATGACGATTATCTATAGGTATATAACACCTCATTTTGGGCGAACTAAGAAACAACCAATCCAAATCAAGTTGTCATAATACACAAAAAAGAAAAAGAAAGATATAACAAAAGAAAAAACTACCTCATTTCGTGGTTGATGGCTGCTTGCAGATGAGCGAGGATGATCATGATTTCGAGTACTACCACCTTGCTCAGGTGATCTTGTGCGTGCAATAAGTCTTGCAATAGCCGTCGGATCAATTGTTTGACCTTGCTCAGGTGATCTTGTGCGTGCAATAAGTCTTGCAATAGCCGTCGGATCAATTGTTTGCCCAAGTATTTCAGTCAAGATCTCGGCGAAACCATGAACCAAATCTGCCTTCTGCTCTTCAAACTTTTTTGTCAACTCTTGCTTAACTTTTTGTGATATAGTTTGAACAACAGATTCTGGAACTTCCTCAGAGGGATCCATGATTTTTTTTATTTTTATTTTGGAGCATGGTTTTAGTGACACCACTTCCCCTAAGACGTACATGTCCAGGATGTTCATCTTTCTTGACTAAATCCCATGCATCATCAGCGTCATCTTGAGATTTGAGTTCTTCTAAAGCACCCTGCATTAGCAAAATTTATATTTAGTTGATATACATGCTATATGAAAATTAGGACCTAAAAAGCAATATATGAATATTAATATTTAGGGAATATGGCACATATTATCAAATTCTCTCCTTGTGGATTTATCTTCTTTTTACAGGTCTTAATAAACATTTCAGCTTCACTTGGAGGTCTTTCCAACTCATTTTCCTATAATAAAGACATGATAGTTAAAATATTGATAAATACATTAAAAACGAACAAAAAGAAAAGATGCAATTAATAAGTAACACTAAAAAAAATTTGAAATACCATTTTTTGCGAATCCTCGCAAAACTTATTGTCCCCGTAGTGTGCACATATTCTAGACCTTCACGATATGTTTTGTTGGTTTCACTTGTTTTCTACACATATAGAAGGAACGTGGATTTAAATAACAACCAGACCATTAGTATGAAACGATAAACGAGTGAACAAGAAACAAAAATGAGCCTATAACTCCTGTAAGTATGAATTCAATAATTTATATATGCGACATAATAAAATACATAAGGGTTTGTCCATGTCCAGGTCCAGCTAAATAAAGTAGTAAGAATTATTGAATAGTAATTACTACCTAGTAAGTAGTAACATAGACAATTAATCAACAAACTTTAAACTTTTAAGGTTCAAATTATGGCATGTCCTCAAATTGATATAGGTAATAAGGTATACTACAACAAGAGAAAAAAGAAAAAATTTAGCAAAGAGAAAAGGAAAAAAAATTCTTTCTCTAAAACAAACTACATTTCAAAACAGAGGCAGACACCTTTCTCGCCTTGTCACACATGTCTTAAGCGAGTGCCTGAGGCACTAAGGCAAGCTCTGATATGTTTATGGCTTATTTCAATTATGTATATTTTGTTTTATTTATTCATATCTATTTCAATTATGTATAGCTTACCCTATACTTTTTTTAACCATGTCATTGTCAAATAGGAAATGAGTGCTGACAGATAAAAGCTATGCTTCTCTAGATATGTGGTCTATAATTTACCAGGAATTGCCATGGCATAATAGCTTTAAGTGCAAAAGAAAGAAAAAAACAAATTTCAAGAATCAAGCACCTATCTTATAATTCTGATTGCTGTAAGCATGTTAAAGCAATGTTACAGTTATTAATTAGTTGAACTACTCCAGACATCAAAACATGTCTTTTTTCTCATTTGCCTTTGATTGTTTGGAGTTCTAGAATTTGAGCAAGGCTTTAAATTCTATTTCAGGTATAGTATTTGGCCGTGTCTTTAGTCTTTGTTTATCATTTTTGAACCCGTCAAAATACTTCTTCTTCAATATGGATTTCTAGCGCCTCCATGCATAATTGACAGTTTTTAGGGTCCATTTTTTTCCTTCCTTTAGAATATCATATTTTTCCTACATTAACATAACTTGACAATAAAAAAATTTGATCATAAATACTTGATATAAATAAGAGGGAACGAACAATAGGAAATTAGCGATTAATTATAAAAATCGTACCTTAACATAATCCCATATTTTTTTTATCTTTTTCTTCAACTTTGTGCCAATTTTCCTTATCTAGAGGTGCAAAACTTGAGTTTCTTCCAAGTGTGCCTAAGAAACTGCTAAGTTCATTGCATGCCTTATCTGACGGTCCGATAGGTTGTCCATATCCATTTAAAAAAATAACTTGCTGATCATGGATACTTCGTGCATGAATTTTTTCACATTTAGTTTGCCCTCGATATATTTTGGGTTTGTCTACCACTTTATTGGCTATCTGTCTTGTTGGTTGTTTCCTTAAGTCCTCACCTCATTCAGACTCGTTTGTAAAATCCTCCCAAATATTTTCCTCTTCATCTTGCTCATCATGTTCAGTAACATCTCCTTCAACATCTTCTATGAAATCCTCTCTAATATCTTCCTCTTCATCTTCTATGTTGGCTGAGTGTTCTCCTCTTGCTATCACCTTTATTTGTGCATGATTGCGAAGTTGTTGTTGTGCCTTACTAGATTGTCCCTTTTCCTCTATGATTTTTTTTTCGAATATCTCGCTCCGCATTTTCTATTTCATCCAACATTTTCTCCTCACTTGATTGTCTCATACGGATCATTTTCTTCTTTGTCTGCACCTATAACTCTTTTCTTTGTATTGCAATATTTCTAGTAGGTGGTTCACATATATTGGGCGCATGCTTTCTCATATAACTCTTTTCTTTGTATTGCAATATTTCTAGTAGGTGGTTCACATATATTGGGCGCATGCTTTCTCATAATATCCATATTATTTACCCGATTATGTTCTTTTGAGCGCACTTGTGGACATGTCGTTGCCACATTTGTAATCTGTTTCGGAGGATAAAAGATTATGTTTTGCTTCTTTTTGTCACCATGCCCACATTCTGCGCTCGTAACCTACAAACAAGGAAAAGTAAAAAAAATTAATACATTTAGACAAAGAAACTTAGAATATGCAATTAAAAATCAACCCAACTTACCTTAAATGATCTCTTCTGTTTTGAAGAGGTTGACACATAATTTTTTTCTACTTCCATGTTTTTGTTTGTTCCCTGGTAACTTCAAGGACAAAAGATACATCAGAATGCATATGACTCAGGACACAAATGAAGCATTATATATTGTTCCAGTGCTACTGTTGAAAAATGTTCATCAGTTGGAAGAAACCTCATTTCATGATTTACTATAAACACCACATCTAGAGCTCATGATTGCACTTCAAGTTATAGAAATCTAGTATTTCTTTAAACAACTTTGGTACAACAGATCAGGACAAATTCATGCAAAATGCAACTTTGGAAAAAGAAACATTCAAGGGAATTTTTAACGTTTAATAGGGTATTTAAATGTCAAAAGAAAGATATGATATGTAAGAGCAAAGACAGATAACCATTCAATTGATATGGAAAAAGATTTAGTAGTATAATAGCATCCGAACACTTGAGATTCAAACAGGACCAAATTAAAGATCAGCCTTTTGTATTAGACAAAGAAAAGAAAACTTAATCTCTCTAAGGAAGTCATGATTACTAGCCCTTAACGACTGAGCTAAGTCTTACAGTGGTTATGCTCCATGTATGTACATAACCATAAATTATCAAGTGAAAACTATCCAAAGTTCTTACAGGCCTTGACTATTTAATTTTTCCGCAAAACTCAGAGGCATCCACTCACATTTGGCTGCAAATATATTTCGATACAAAGCAAGGAGCATGACTGAAAAAGAAATTATAAAATAAAATATGTATTATATATATATATATATATATATATATTTTTAGCATGCATATATTTAATATATGTTTGTTGGAAACATAACAACCAATATCATGAAGAAATACATCAACAATGCAACAAATTCAGATCATGAAGAAATACATATTTAATTTAGCAGGCATATTTAATATATGCCTGTTGGAAACATAATAGCCAATATCATGAAGAAATACAACAACAATGCAACAAATTTTGATGAATAATTTTTGTAGATGTCGTCACATGCCCGAAAGTGTATATTTAAGTAAAATACCACATGCCTTAAATCGTAGAGTTAAGTAAAACATCATTTTTGTTGTAGAGGGTTGGATATGCAGATGTTGGAGTAGCACACAAAACCCTTTTCATTTATATATGTAGCATAGCATGTATGTCCCTAGTTTGTGTTTAATGTATAAAAATTGTTGCCAATATAAGAAACATGATTTAGAGCCATCAGATAACTAGTTCATTACTCTCTACTAGAAATAAATTTCGTATGTATGTACATGCATATACATGGTAAAAGCACCCATTATTGCTGATTAACGATGCATTCAAAAAACATTGAAGGTTAATGGATTTTGAAGAGGTTAATCCTTCAAATATGATTGTTAGTTACAAACTCATAACCTGTAATCTTGCAAAAATTCTGCGTTCTTTAAACTACTAATTCATACTCAAATCATAAAGAAAATGACAAAGTCTACTCAACCCATAAACTCAAAACATAAAGTTCAAAGCTCATTTCTTTCAAAACATATAGAAAGTCCCATGTCTTTACTCCATCCAATCCCAATCTGTTTCATCAAAGTCACTGTCTTCATCACCTTCCATTATATTATCATCATAAATATATATATTTGGAGGAATATCAACAGTGGACCTCGTCACATCATCTCTACACCAACCCACATCATCTATGTCATCATTACTAGTGGGGATTAAATCACTAACAATGTCAATACTTTTGACCCAATAGTCACCTCTATGTGTAGCACCAATATCACGGTCAATATCATAAACATGACTAGGAAGCTTCTTTAAAACATAATGCCAATTCTTGTTTGCCTCTTCAACAGGATCCTTCACATAGAAAACTTGATGAACTTGGCATGCCATGACAAAAGGGTCATTTATATGGCCTTTGTTATTAAAATTGACGCGGATAAGCCCATATTCATCTTCTTCTGAATGAAACCAGTCACATTTGAATAGCACAACACTAAATTTGCCCCAATAGTCTATTTCAATGATATCTTGTATGACGCCAATAAAAGTAACATTTCCAGTTTTAGGATTATGATCCTTAGAACTTGCATAACTGTCTACTTGACTGGTTACAGGCACACCACTATTCTGAGTTTTGCATGTTTCATCACGCGCCTTGATGTGGAAAGTACAACCATTCAAATAATAGCCTCTGTATTTTTTTGCTACAAAATTAGGACCCATTGATAACCATTATAGATAATCAGGTGCTGATTCCAACTCAGATACTCTAGTTTTAAACCAGTCAGTGAAGTCCTTACTGTGCTTTTGAGCTCCCGTCCATTTATTTGTTCTGCCTCTTTTTCTTTACTGATTCTCAATCAAAAGTTTAACTTCACTGCATAACAATACAAAATACATAGGTCTATAAAGTGAAATATGGATATCAACATTAAATAAGAAGTAATAATTAAGTAATGAATCATACCGTATATAATTATCAACTTCATTGTTATCACAATTGTACAAGGCATATCGATGTGCGTTAACCCAGTCAACATTATCTAATGTAAATGCTTTGCCCTTTCTTTTCCTCTTTCCTCCCAATGGATGACCTATCTTAGGAAAATTGGCGATGTCACTTCTGCAACATCAACTCTCTCATACATACTTGTGTATCTATTAAATCTTGTATTGACACCATTATGCATATATAATGAGCAAAAAGTTAGGGACTCTTCAGCTAAATATCCTTCTGCTATGGAGCCTTCAGGAGCACTTCTATTACGCACATATGACTTTAATCTATAAAGATATCTCTCTGTTGGGTACATCCAGAAGTAGTTGACTGGCCCACAATCCAAAATTTGTTGAACTAAATGAACTGGAAGATGAACCATGATGTCAAAGAAACTTGGTGGAAATATTTTCTCAAGTTGACAAAGTATCTCTACGATCTCAGACTGTAAGTATTTAAGTTCAACTGGCTTGAGAACTTTGCTGCATAAACCCTTGAAGAAAGCACCTAATCTGATAAGAGGAATAGCAACACTCCAAGATGTTGCTCACATCTTCCTTCCACTTGTGTGCAACAATGGAATCTGACGAGACATGAAATTCTAGCACCTTCATCTTCTGGTATCTCTCTACCAGATGAAGCTAAGTCTCCTACTCAGCAGCTCCATCATCTACTGGTGGTGGTGGGGTATCTATCGGTGTCTCCTCTGGTATCTCCTCCTTACCAACTATTCCTCAATCGCTGCCAGTTGCGCTGCCAAAGGAACTATGAGATCCACAAAGTACTACGGAGTTTGTTGCGGCTCGGGCTCTCCATCAGCTTGCTCAGCTCCCTGAGCATGTGTACCTCTACGACCACGTTCACTTCTCGACATCTATAAGTTTTGGAGTAGGTCTTGTTAAACAAAGTAAATAGGATCACAGACATAAATATAAGACATATATCAATGGGAAAATACCATCTCTTATCATTCACCGCATGCTTTATGCTTCAAAGCAAATAGTTCATCATAAATTTTTTTTGTAATTTTCGCGTATATATATATATATATATATATATACACACTCATCCTAGGAATTTCTAGCAGGATCTATACATGATTCTTAGGAAACTCTATCCTAGCTCCACAATATGACTCAGGGATGATCCTAAGGATATCGGAAACTAGAGCTTGGATACCAACTGTGACGCCCCAGGGTTCACGCAAGGCTACAGTCCAAGGTTAAACCTGGATTGTCAAACCTACTACGCACTAACATCGTGCAATAATATATTTTACCATCACAGTTACTATCTCTCTAGTAGAATCAATAAACAAGTGAAGGTACAAACAGGCAATTAATAAAGAAGTAGTACAAAGAAAAGAAAACTCATGGAGGAAGTATAGATAAACAACATCATCAGGGCCCAACTGTAAATAAATAAGATATCTCTAAAACTAAAATAAATGTAGTATATCTCATCACAAGAGTCAAATGAAATCTCTCTAAGGAACTCAGCCTCTGCAAAATAAAAACAAAAATCTCTAGAGTCTAAAAATAAACAACTAAATGTGGAGCTCTGAAATAACTACAAATATAAATAACTAGATAAAATCTAAGATACAATCCCATCAACCTGTGACTCTCCATGCGCCGAACTCGCTGCCTGAAAGGGTGGAAACAACGAGCGTTAAAGTGCTAACGAGATCATCTTCACCGCCCGCAGGGGGAAAGGGTAGGAGTTTATAAGGAAAATACTATTAGTACATATAGCTATAAAAATCATTCATATAACTCTAAATGGAGATTAGTATTAAGAAACCCACAACACAAGAATTAGTACGCCAAGTAAAATAATCCAAACAAGGAAACCTTCATGTATATACCATGTCTCAAATTATGAATCGCTAATACCAATTCCGATCCTATGAATGAAAACAGTACAAGAAGAAAAATACTCCAAACCTCTACCAAAATGAATCAATGTCACATCTCGAACTACCCTCGGGTAGTTGGCGCAGTCATAAGGAAATATCATCCAGCTCAAATATCACCATAAGCCATATAGTGTATGTCATGTAATCTAACATTGGAACAAACTATAACTGTGTGTATTTGTTTATATCACATAATGATACTTTTGTAAGGTTCACACATTCACATGTAGATTCAATGTCCTTACTCAATCGTTCTACCGCAATAGGTTTTATCTCCCCTATTCCAGATGATGCATCCAAATGATCGTACTGTGAAATAAAGGCATATCAGCCCAATTCGCAAACACATTGATCATCTTTGAGTATTGATACCACTGATGTATCATTATGGGATAATGTCCAAATATTCCTAGTGTGGTGCCACCGAGATCTCATTACGGGCTACGTCCACCCCAAAACATCCCTAACGGAGAAGTATGCATTATTATGTGTTATACCAACAACAATTAACTCAAACATGTATTGTGCATCTCCACTATGCATATATATATATATATATTACTTCAAGCATTTGTTCACGTATCTCAATGTGTGTGTCCATATTTCGTGTTCACCAACATCTCAGGTGTTTAATAGGTCATAAACATCATATTACATATTAGATAGATCAAGAAAATCCCTTGAAGACATCAAACATGAGTCGAAACATGCAAAGGCTTATGCATGTCTAGAGGTCGACCACGCCCTATGCGTCGGTCGACCGGATCGCGGTCAGCAGACTACTTGTTGCAGGTTCGTGATTTAGTATCCGTGCGTGTTTTTCATGATTCAAACTTATTTAATTCATCATAAAACTTGTGTAGAACATTGTAAACACTAATTTAACATCTCTGAAGATATTTAAATACATGAAACAGGATTAATAGCATGAGATATCATATGCAAACCCTAAACATGCACGAAAACGTCAATATGTAGATAAAAACATCAAAACTCAATTAAACCACATTATTATTTACTTTTAGATCTTAAATCACTTCGAGGAATTTGTTTTTAAGCTTTTAAACATAAAAAGATCTGATCTTGATTCATATAATATAAAAGAATTGCTTTTATACTCAAACTAGTCGATTTGGCTCAATAATATCACATAAAAACTCATTAAAAACCTTAAGCCACACATCAACAATCCCACCCACACGTCGAAAATTGCTTGAAAGATGAACTCATCTGAAAACTTCATTGAAAGCCTAAGAGTACAAACGCCAAAGAAAATCCCTAAGCCACACGTCAACAACCCCGCCCACATGTCGAAAATTGCTTCACAAAGCTCTTGGAAACTCAAAATTTTGATCTAGGGTTTAGGGAAGGAAAAAGTGGTTGCTAGGGTTTGAAAGATCTGATATCATATATGCAAAAACATGAAAAAGAGGTCTATATACTTCTGTGTGCAACCGGGCCTCAAAAGAACCCATTTCCTAAACAGACTGGGAAAATTGGAAAATCGATCGACGGTCGATCGGACCTTGTGCGGCAGTCTACCGGACAACAACTTTTTAGTTTGTATAGGTTCCTTGGCTTGTGCATGTTTTGACTCAATTCTTTCACATGTATGAACTCTTTTGCACTCAAAACATTTGCTATCATACCCATACACCATTTAGTGATATTTATCATGATAAATATCCAATTATCATAAATTAATCACTTATTATTTCAAATTATCACTTATTAACTTAAATTTATGGGGTTTTACAGAAAGACACATGTAAGCGTCTCACACTCAGGGGAGGATCCAGGGTGCTTTTGTGGTGTATTTTCGCCCGTTTTCGATCGTTTTCACACGTTTCGATGTATTTGAGGCTTGTATTCACACTCCAATGAGTATACGAGCATAAACTATATCTCCTTAAACCTCCAATGGGTACACGAAGTTAAACTGATTCCCTAAACTCTAAGGAGTATATGAGTATAAACTTATTATCCGTGCTCCAACACCTTAAGAGCATAAACTATGTAAGCTCTAATTAACGTATGAGTATAAACAGTGTTCATGCCGGTTAACACATTACAACAAAGGTCAACACCGGTCAACACGTTACAATGAAGATCAACGCTAGTCAACGCCTTACAACGAAGGTCAACACCGGTCAACCTGTCGACAATTTCACCGAAATAAGGCTCACGATGAAATTTATGGTCAAAGAATAATTCGGGGTGTTCGATCGTGATTCAGATACAAGCTCCTGGAGAAACTAGTTCAACATCAATTCAACGATACGAGCTAATTTAGAAATCCACACACCAGTTTCAGTTCAAGATTTTGATAACGGTTAGACGATAAACGCAACATCGGAAGATTTTAGCTATTCGACAAAATACTGAATAGACTAAAAGGTGAAGAAGTCAAAGAATTAAAGACTGGGTGTCTTATATCCAAAGTATTCCAGGCTCCTCTATAAAAGAATGAGACAGAAACACTTTGGAGGGGGTATCTGTAGACGTTAAAAATTACCTATAGTTCCCGCAGATAGCTCAGGATGAAGAGAAGATGATGAACATCATTATCCGAGTCAAAGAGGATTATCTGAATTAAAGAGGATCATCCGATGTCGTAAAGAAGCCAACAAATGTATGAAGCGAGTCGACGAAGCGAATGAGTCAACGAAACACACGAAACGACGAAACGACGGAGAAACGACACAGTCAGCCTCGTGTTTCACACCCAGAGTGCGAAACACTCATGAGTGTTCGCACAGGTGCAAAACACACAGGACTGTTTCGCACTAGTCAGGCCTCTCGCGACGTGTATTTCGATAGATTTGCAAGGTTTGACAGTCCCGGAGCCTCCTTAACTACCTTGGGGCCATCCTTGAACGTGAAAAAGCGGTTATTAACTGTGGATATGATCAAATCATAGATTCTTATCTGAAGATAGGGCACCCGAAGCCTATAAGTACACCCTTAGGGCCCCTATACATGGGTAATTAGGAATTTTGGAGCTTGGAGATGAGTTGCTAACCCTGTGAGAGGAGATCCACTAATTTCAGATCTAAAGGCAAGATTTTGGTGAGTTCTTCAGCATAAAGAGGAGGAGTTCGATAGATCTACAGTCCCTGCATTAGTTTCCTTAAGATTATACTGTCATTGTGATATTAAAAAGAGTACTTATCTCACATGATTGAGAATTTACTTCAATTCTTGTTTCCTCTATGAAACGAGATCAATCGGATCTGATACTCGGCGGTCCATGGATCAAAGAGTCCCTAGCACAAGCAAAGATCCCATGTAAGTAGCGATCAATAAACGATCATGCGTGTTTTTCTAGGAGATTTCTGTTTATTTATTTTGTGTAGAGAAGTCATATAAAAAGGCTCACTCTTTTGAATCTTGTAATTCGATAAATGAGTTGTAATGGATTCCCAAATGAAATCGATTTCCGACACAAACAACAGGTTTGTCCCAGAGGTGCCCCTCGACATGGAGGCTTTGATCAAGGTCTCCTTAACCGCCTCGATCAATGTTGTGTGCTAGTTTTCCCTTTCGAAGTACATGAGGATCTTGAGGGAGATAGCCTCAAGACCTACTTGGTCCGGGGGGATTTACTGGAGCATAAGCTATTCGGCCGGTTCGAGTACATGCATGAGTCTGCACAGGAGTAGCATGTGGAGCTGGCCTAGGAGAAGTTGGCCAAGGAAGAGGCAGAAAATAGGATCACTACCTTGGAGGCCGAGCTGAACAGCAGGGAGGCTACTTGGCATCGGGAGCTGGATGAGAAGGAAAGGCTCCTGAAGGGGTACAGAATCTAGTGCTCCAAGCAGTTGGGCTCAATCGAGGAGCTCCAAAGAGAAGTGGCCCTGTTTTGGTGGAAAGTTAGTTCTTTCATTAACGGCCTCATCATAACTTTAGTCGTTACAATGATCTCAACAAATAAAATTAAAAATTATAACTCTCTGAAAACACACACAACAGACGCTTACCACCCGCGGTTTGTATAGGATCTTAGCCAGTGCCAGGGTATATCTGTGGACAGCTGACTGATCAGATCCAATATAAAGATTTCATTAACTTGCAATGGAGACAAGAAACTAAATTAAATATCTCAGCAAAGTGAGATAATCCCTCTTCTCTAGAATCACAGCTAGGTACGATCTCAAGGAAATGGATGAACGGATGTAGATCTCTCGAACTCTTCCTTTTTATGCTGAAGAACATGCCAAGATCACTTCCTCCTCTATGAAATCTATGTCTCCTCACTCTCCAATCCAGCAAGGCTTCGTCAAGGCTCGAGAATTCCGGATCCGTGCAAATAAAGGCCCTATGGTTGTATTTATAGGCTTCAGAAGCTCGGTTTTTAGATAAGAATGAACGATTTGGTCTTATTCTCAGTTGTAACCACTTAACCACATTCAAAAATAACTTCAAATAAGTTAGAGAGGATTTGGATTAGAATAGGGGTAGTTAACATCGAAAAAACGATGAAAAAATAGCAAAAAAATGGGCCTAAGGCAGCCTTTTCGAGGGCGGGACAGCCCTGGCCAGGCCGAGACAATCTCAGCCCTGGCCAAGACACAAATGTGTCTTGGCCTTGGCTGAGACGCCATTTCCCCTTTTGACTATTTTTTCATAACTTTTTGATCTGGTTTCAGAACGATGTGATTCAAAGTGCATTGGAAAGCTAGAGAAGAGATCTACAACCTTTCATAGGTGGATCATATATGGAGTGGATGAGACATGAGTGGTGCTTCATCTTTTGTGGTCAAAACGTAACTCCCAATCGAGTTGTTTCATCATCGTTTGATCGTCTCGTTGACTTGTACGCCTGGTCAACTTGCTTCATGTATTTGTTGACGTTAGATAATCCTCATTGACTTGGATAATAATATTTATCATCTTCTCTTCATCTCGAACTACGTGTGGGAACCTATTGTTTGTGGAAAATTTGTAGTAAAGGAAATGAAAGAAATTTGATTTATATTCTCTCGATCTTAATTGCAATTTGAATTCTGATTACAAAAGAGAAGAGAATGATCTAGATTCTCCCATTTGTTTAATTTTGGATTCTTCATGGTGGCGATGGAGTACTTCCTTCGAATGCTCGCGTCGAATTTGCTCTCTGTTGACGATCTGAATGTCTCAATTCATTAGAACAACTGACTTGTGTGGTCGAACTGATCAAGAACTCTTAATGAGTTTTGTAACTCAGGACCAGTAACAAACTCGGGTGGAAAAGAGTTTTTTGAACCAAAATAATTCGGTTGAGAATCCAAGTTTCAAATATCTGGTAATCTTCGGTTATTGAAGATTGTTGCCTCCATATTTTTTCCTCTCCGGAATCCGATCTCCAAATTCAATCCCGAACTCTGTTGAGTTTGTTGATATTTATAGGGGTATTAGGGGTGTAACTGCCCTCATAATCCATGCCTATATGGGGGTTTAGTCACCCTATTAATCGGGTATAACAACCTACTCAAACCATCTCCCCAAATCGTGGGTGAAGAGCAGTTTCGGGATTGCCAAATCAGGTTTGAACAGGTAAAACGCAAGTCTTGCGTTGCTAGGCCTGAACCTGCGTATACTTTTGGATGATGCGTCAGCGTTCGAGCTTGAGTTGTGTCTGCGGTTGAATTGGTACCACGTTTATGCTGCGTTCAGCGGCTGTGAATGCAGTGCATTTAGAGCTGCATTTGTGCTGCATCTGTGTTGTGTTTGAGCTGCATTAATGTAGTGATCGCATTGCTTTGACCTTTGGAACATAGGCACTTGTGTTTTGACTGCAGGGATGAATTCTACCTCTCGTTTTGAAGAAATCGTTGACTTGTAATCTCTTCTTGATCTATAGGAGAATCCTCCGATTGTAGCTTCCCTTTGTTAATAAGAAAGTCATTTGATTGTAACCTTCTTAGTTGAGACTTAACGGGGACTAGCTATCTATTATGATTTTTAGACAGCCTACACCTATAGGCTAATTTTGACGCCTATAGATACCCCCTCCAAAGTTTTCTGTCTCGTTTCTTTTATAGAAGAGCCTGGAATACTTTGGATGTGATAGGTCTAACCTTCAATCAACATAAAAGGGCTTGTAATTGGCTTTGGTTCTTGACTTTTGTAATTTTTAGTGTACTCAATATTTTTAGTGTTAACTGACGTCGACTCACAGCTACGCATTGACTTTCATCACAACGCGTTGATCGGTATTGACTCACTACTACGTGTTGACTTTCATTGCAACGCGTTGACCGGTGTTAACTCACGACAATGTGTTGACCGGCATAAATACAGTTTCTACTCGTACGTTGACTAGAGTCTACATAATTTAGGCTCTTAAGGTATTAGAGCAGGGAGGACCAGTTTATACTCATAAACTCCTAGGAGTTTCGGGATCCAGTTTAACCTCGTGTACTTGTCAAATGTTCAAAGAGATGTAGTTTAGACTCGTATACTCATCAGAGTGTCAGGAAGAGCGAGCTGAGAATGCTTCGGATACTCGCCAGGTTGAGCTCTTTTGTGAGATTTGATCATAGGACCAGTCGTTGGTGCCGAGATAACTACTATCTCTAAAGGTGCCGAACATCTGAAGTTAGTATCCTCAATGCTTCGGCTGGAGTTGAGGTTAGCTCGGCTATTCAAGTCACGAGACCAACTGGTGAAGCTGATGCGTTAGTGACTTTTGTCCCTTATTATGATTACCCATTTCATTTTGAATAGATAAGCATAATAATTATAGGATTTTTGGTAAACCCTCAGCCATCAACGGGTTTGAAGTGTCTTTACCGATTACCGTTTGAATCGGGCTTGCATGCAGATTGTTTAAGTCCGTTCTGCATGTGACGTTATGCTAAAAGAATAAATTCTTTTAGACTTAGCACTATAATTTTGAATACATAGACATAATCATCCCTTGTGGGGTGCTCATAGGATTTTTCACAAACTCTCAGACAGCAACGGATTTGATATGCTTTTACCGATTACCGTTTGAATCGGGCTAGCATGTGAATTGTTGGAACCCGTTTCACATGTAATGTTGTGCTAAATGAATGAACTCTTTTAGACTTAGTGCTATGATTTTGAATACATAGACTTCATCATTTTCACGGGAACAGACCACCCGACAGCACGTGTTAGGCGCCGACTTATCTCAGTTTAAGGATTGAGATAATTCCTCCAGGCACAAATCATGGTGTCTTTTTCATAGAAAAGACTAAATGGCAATGCATGTTTGGCCCTAACTGTTTAAAGGTTTGACCAAATGGGGGTTTGAGATGACCCTAACTATTTAAAGGTTTGATCGTTCAATTTGAAAATGAACCTCTCATTCATGGAAGGAATCGAGAGGGGATTTTGGCTTTGGCCCTAACTATTTAAAGGTTTGACTGAGATGGGAGTGAGGTGGTACAAATAACAGTAGGAGTGTTAATTTGCACAAATCATTATGTTAATACAGTGGGAGTTTCTAGTATTAAGTTGCAAGAACTTTAACACAAGGGGGTTTGAAACTTTCAGCACTGTGTCTGGACTCTAACAATGGAAATGTTGAGTGCACAGACACAACGAGAGTTTTAGTGGATCAAACTAGAAATATTTTTTAGTGGATTCACCGTTAATTGATTTTATCAGAGAGGAATTAAACACTCCACAATTAGACTGTGGGAATTTCGTGAGGGAAGATTGACCGGATAAAGTCATTGTATCTCATCTCGATGAATGAGTGATTGAGAAGTCACATAGAGAGGGTTTTAATCATCTTGAAAATGATTTAATAGTAAGAGTGGGAGGTTCTTAATCATTCTTTATCATGATTAAGAATTTATGTGTTTTGGGTTATCCTTAACAATACCATGTGTAGTTGTTTGTGGAAAATTTTGTAATAAGAAAATGATGAAAGAACTGCGTTTGATTTTATTCTCTCTAACTGCTTAGAAAAAGAATGATTACAACCCTCTCAATCTCGATTACAATTTAAAGGTTTGACCAAATGGGGGTTTGAGATGACCCTAACTATTTAAAGGTTTGATCGTTCAATTTGAAAATGAACCTCTCATTCATGGAAGGAATCGAGAGGGGATTTTGGCTTTGGCCCTAACTATTTAAAGGTTTGACTGAGATGGGAGTGAGGTGGTACAAATAACAGTAGGAGTGTTAATTTGCACAAATCATTATGTTAATACAGTGGGAGTTTCTAGTATTAAGTTGCAAGAACTTTAACACAAGGGGGTTTGAAACTTTCAGCACTGTGTCTGGACTCTAACAATGGAAATGTTGAGTGCACAGACACAACGAGAGTTTTAGTGGATCAAACTAGAAATATTTTTTAGTGGATTCACCGTTAATTGATTTTATCAGAGAGGAATTAAACACTCCACAATTAGACTGTGGGAATTTCGTGAGGGAAGATTGACCGGATAAAGTCATTGTATCTCATCTCGATGAATGAGTGATTGAGAAGTCACATAGAGAGGGTTTTAATCATCTTGAAAATGATTTAATAGTAAGAGTGGGAGGTTCTTAATCATTCTTTATCATGATTAAGAATTTATGTGTTTTGGGTTATCCTTAACAATACCATGTGTAGTTGTTTGTGGAAAATTTTGTAATAAGAAAATGATGAAAGAACTGCGTTTGATTTTATTCTCTCTAACTGCTTAGAAAAAGAATGATTACAACCCTCTCAATCTCGATTACAATTGGATTTCCTAATTACAAAAGAGAGGAGAATAATCTGGATTCTCCCTTTGTTTAATTCTGGGTTCTTCATGGTGGCGATGAGATGCCTCCCTCGAATGCACGCATCGAGTTTGCTTCTCGTTGACGATCCGAACGTCATGACTCACTGAACGTGATTTTCTCCTCACGATTTGACATTGTGGAAAACTTGCAAAGCAAGTTTTAGAACTCTTGATGAGTTGATAACTCTGAATAAGTTTGAAACTCTATAAAAGAGTTGATTTAACCAAAAATCGGTTTGACAAGCCAAGGCTGAAGGCTTCAAGGAACTTTTTTGCTACAGGAAGCTCCAGTAATTCCCCTAAAAAGTCAGCCGAAGATCTCTTTTTTGCTGCCAATTCTCAGGTCCCAAAAACTAGCCCCAACTCAATTGAGTTTTCCACTATTTATAGAGGATTTAGGGATGTAACCGCCCCCTTAAATCTCTCCTTAATGAGAGTTTAATAGGGTCTAACTGTCCCTCATAAATCTCTCCATGATAGGGTAGTGATCCCCTCAAATCGTGGGGAGAAAACGGTTCTGGAACCGTTCAAATCGTGCTTGAACTAGTCAAACGCTGAAAACATCGTTCTGGGCCCGAACTCTGCGTTTTGGGCTTGAAACGCAGAGTTGTGCCTGTTTTAGGCTGAAAACGCATAGGTCGCGCTGCGCAGAGATGAACTCTGCGTTTTGGACCTGGGACGCAAAGTTGGGCCCTGTATGAACTGTGCATTTTTAGACCTGGGACGCAGAGTTAGGCTCTCCATGAACTGTGAATTTTTGGACCTGGGACGCAGAGTTGAGCTCCGCATGAACTGTGCTTTTAGGACCTGGGACGCAGAGTTGGGTTCCGCATGAACTGTGCGTTTTTAACCTGGGACGCAGAGTTGGGCTCCGTATGAACTGTGCGTTTTTGGACCTGAGACGCAGAATTGGGCTCCACATGAACTGTGCGTTTTTAGACCTGGGACGCAGAGTTAGGCTCCGCATGAACTGTACGTTTTTGGACCTGGGACGCAGAGTTGGGCTCCGCATGAACTGTGCGTTTTTGTTATTGGACGTAGAGTTGAACTCTGCATTTTAATTCCACGAACTCTACGTTTTTGATTTTGTAATGCAGAGGGGAGCTTGAGGCGGGCTTGGCGAGCTTCAGGCTAAGTCCAATGTTCAATCGAAGTCCAGTCTTGTAGGCGGACTTCAGAACATAATTTTTTGTGAAGAAAAGGTCATAACTTTCAAACCGTAAGTCGGAATTGGATGAATTATATATGAAAATCGGCTATCTCGAAGAGACGGAGCCGACCAAACTGACCCCTTAGAGTTTAGTTTGCTCTGTCAGTTTTGCCAAATTCCTTACGGTTTGAGAGATATCTGCGTTTTGGTTTGAAGAGACCGTCGATTTGTAGTATCTTTTGCTAGAGCATTGCAATGATCATCATCTTGTAACCTTCATCTTAGCTCCTTGAAAATGTGAGAGTCATCAGATTGTAACTCCCGATGTTGATTGTGAAGGTTGTTGATTAGAGCTTTCATCAGTTTGATTGTGAAGGTTGTTGATTAGAGCTTTCATCAGTTGTTGCGAAGGTCGTCAGATTGTAACCTTCATCGATCCACGTGAAAGTCTTCAAATTATAGTCTTTTGGAAGCCGTCAAATTATAACTTCCATCATCGGTGTTTGATGGGAATCAACTATCTGCAATGATTTTTAGACAGCCTACAAAACTCCCTCCAAAGTTTTTAAAAGTTCGCGGTTGACTGGGACGAATTTTCGAAATACTTTGGATCTTAACTCTGATATGATCTTAGATCTGTTGATTCCTTGTCACAAAGGATTTGTTCTCTGCACCCACTTCAAAGGCATCTTGGTTGAAGAGATTTGACACGCAGGACCTGTGTGAGGATGAGCTTTGAAGAGAAACCTTAGCGACGGTACAATCCACTCATGAGCAGAAGCTCTCTAACATCATGTCACGGCTCACATCCATTACGCTAATGGGCTCGAAAACAAGCATAGGATTTTTGGCAAATGCTCAGCCATCAACGGATTTGATGAGCCTTTACCGACTACTATTTGAGTCGGGCTAGCATGTGAATTATTTGAATCTGTTTCACATGTAATATTGTGCTAAGAGAATGAACCCTCTTAGACTTGATGCTATGATTTTGAATACATAGACTTTATCATTTTTATGGGAAAAAGACTAACCGGCAACTTGTGTTAGGCGTAGAATTATCTCTAATTAGGGAATTAGATAAAGTCCCCCTTACGTGAAAGGCATGGATTTTTGGTGCTACGATGTTGAATACGTAGTCTTTTGATATTATTTCTTTCTGTGTTATGTTTTCACATGAAACACTGAAAGAAAATTGTAAGTGCCAGAGGTGTAGTATTAAATTGGCATGAATTTTTACTTTGAGTGAAATTCAGAAATTTTCTTGTCGAACCAAGTTCATTGGGGGGTTTGACCGCTAGAGGTGTGATGTTAACCTAATAGTATTTTATGGGCCTATCGCTCTATTGAAAAGAGTCGATAAGTTGGTTTGGTCGTCAGAGGTGTGATGTTAACTTGACGGGTTTGTGAGCCTATCGCTCTGTTGGAGAGAGTCGATAATTTGATTTTATCAGAGGTGTGATATTAACATGACAGGAATGTGTTGCGATTGGAGAAACTTTGTGGACTTATCATCCTATTAACAAGGATTGATAAGTGAATTGTCAGAGGTATGATGTTAACGTGACAAGATTTTGTTGCGATGAGAGCAACTTTGTAGATTTATCATCCTATTGACAAGGATTGATAAGTTAATTTTGTCAGAGGTATGATGTTAACATGACAAGATTGTGTTGCGATGAGAACAGCTTTGTAGACTTATCATCCTATTGACGAGGATTGATAAGTTGATTTTGTCAGAGATATGATATTAACGTGGCAAGATTGTGTTACGATGAGAGCAACTTTATAGACTTATCATCCTATTGATAAGGATTGATAAGTTGATTTTGTCAGAGGTATGATGTTAACGTGACAAGATTTTGTAATTGTGATTTGAACAAGGTTTTGAAGACTTAGCGTCTTGCTGGGGAAGATTGCGATTTGAGCTTGATTTTGAGGACCTATCATCCTATTGAAGAGAATTGATAAGTTGATTGTCAGAGGTGTATTGTTAACATGAAAAATTAGGAGTGATGCAAACTAAATTCATACTTCATAGGGGGTGATGATCGTCAGAAGTATAATGTTAACTCGACGATGTGAAAGATTCGTTACTCTTAATCCAGTGGATTCCAAGTAACCAATCCTCAGTCTTGGTTAAGACTTAGCAGGGGAAGAAAAAGAGGGGCAGACAAGGCACATCGCCTAGTGGGGCACTATCCATGAAGTCGGAATAGAGACACATCATCTAGTAGGCCATTATCTTATGAGTTTGACTATCAGATGTAGCTGTTAATGTAATAGTTGTTGGATCTACCATCCTATTGAAGAAGATTGTCAAGTTGATGAACTATCAGAGGTAACAGTTAACGTGATAGTTTTATGGACTTATCATCATATTGAAGAGGATTGGCAGGTTAATGGACTATCAGATGTAAATATTAACGTGATAATTTTTGGTGGATCTGCCATCCTATTGAAGAGGATTGGCAGATTGATGGACTATCAGAGGTAACTGTTAACGTGATAGTTTTGTGGATCTACCATCCTATTGAAGAGGATTGGTAGGATAATTTGGAGGAAAATGGACTATCAGAGGTGATCATTAACGTGATAGTTTTGGTAGACCCGCCATCCTACTTGGAGAGAATTAGTAGGGGAATTTGGGGGGAAATGGACTATTAGAGGTGATCATTAACGTGATAATTTTGGTGAATCTTGTGATTGACAGAGGTATTCTATTGAACATGATAACTAAAAAATTTTATTACTCATAATCCAATGAACTATAAATAAACCAACCCCCAGTCTTGAATAAGTGCAGGGGAAAAAAGGGTAGACATGGCACATCGCCTAGAGGGTCACTATCTAATAAGTTTGACTATCAAAGGTAATTGTTAACGTGATAGTTGTTGGATCTATCATCCTACTAAAGAGTATTGGCTTCAGTGACCGTAGTGTCTTCCCCTTCTGACTGAGAAGATTGAGCTTGGTCCGATTGCTCAGGTTAATCTTGCCTATTTTGTTCTTCAGCTTTGATCCTGGCAATAATCTTTTGAGCCTATTCGCCTTGAGAAATTAGTTATCTCCAGAAACGGCATTCTACAACTCCTATTCGGGCTAGAAGGTTGGTCTGCAAGTTATGTCGACATGTATCCACTAAGGTAGACTGTGTCATACCTGTCGGACATCGCAGAGCCATGTTTCGAAATCTCTTGACGAAGGCTTTGACGGACTCCCTCTTTTTCTGCTTAGTGGCGAGAAGGGTATGGACGGAGACTTCTGTATCCTCTTCAAAGAATCTTGATAGGAAGAGTCTTTCTAGATCTGCCCACTTTTGGATACATCGCGCAGGCAGTTTCCTAAACCATTCAAAGGCAACTCCTTTGAGGGTACTAATGAACAATCTAGTCAATATGACGTTATTTGATATCATATTTCCAGTCTGTGACTTAAAATGATAGATATGTTGGTTCGGTGATCCTGTACCGTCAAAAGTTTGTAGTGTCGGGACTTCGAACTTTGGAGGATAAGGGGTTGCATCCTATTCGGCAGGATAGGGTCTGACAACTCCCTCGTCTTGGAGCTCGCTTCTGTTGGCAATGGCATTGAGGCGGGCTTCTAATTCTTCCATTTTGGCAGACTGAAGATTATGTTCGTTCTCAGTCTGTCTTCCTTCATCAGAGGAAGATTCCAGGTTGTGGGCTTCTTGGTCAGAGGCCGTGTCATTAACCATTTTTTCCTTCCCTTTGCTTGTGTGAGGTCGGGATAAAGACATTTTTCCTTTCCGAGAGGATTCTTGCCTAAGTGGCGAATCTGTCTTCTGAGATTTGGCCTTGTCTGCGACGATTTGATTCATCAGGGCCAAGAGTTCATTGATGGCCTCCTGCTGAGATTTGATCATGGCCTCCTGCTCATCAAGTCTCTTCGCGAGATCTTCATGGTTTCACGTCATATAAGAGGAGCTCTCATGTTCGACAAAAGAGCTTGATGATTAGGACTCCGTAATGGCTGAATGTTCATCATCGGAATTGGTTCTTCTGACTAACCTTCGATAGTTGACAAGGGGAATGGCTCCTGTTCGCGTCCGAGTGTGTTGGTAGATTCCTTCAAGCTCGTTAGCGATTTCTCTGACGCTTGGAGAACGATCTGTCTTTAACTCATCAGAACTAGGGATTGTTGATCTCCCTCTGCCGACCATGTTAGAAGTGACTCCAATGTATTCATCCTCTAAAGTCTTCTTCCTGTGAGAATGTCGTCGGTTATTGAGCAAAGCGACATTCGTTGGTCGGTTGAATATTGACAGTAATCCCCATAAGTCAGAGACTTGGGATGAACCTCTCACAGAGCGTGAGGGTAGAGATGGAACCCCTTGTCCGTCAATGGATGGGACTGGTTCTTGGTAAACATAAATTTTAAATCCATGTTGATCTTTTTGAACACGACGAATCACATCGTGTTCCAAAAAGGGAACACGAGGGTCGTGTTTAGCTTGATTAACGCAAGACCGAAGTCTGTGTTTTGCTAGTGAAACGCAGTCCTGCGATCTGTGTTTTGCTAATGAAACGCAGTCTTGGATAAGCATCTTCATCTCGTCACTTTTGTGACCCGCTACCCGTCACTTTAGCGTGGGTGCAAAACCTTTAACTCGATGGATGAGTTTGGGAGAAGCTGAGCCCACTCCTTCGGAGGAGGGTTGTTCAAGCAATCTAATCCAAAGGATAGGACTTCCTTCGGTGATTCGGTAGAGATTGGAGCTTTAGTCTTCTTGGAGATCTTGCGGACCTTGCGCATACCCTTGGGGATAAGGGATCTGGAGGAGAGGGCCTCCTCGTACTTGGCTTGATCAAACTCCATGATGAGAGACTCGACCGTTGTTCCAGCGAGCTTGACGTCGGATTGCGGCACCACTTCTTCATCAGAGAAGCTAGTCCCCAGCGGAGTCGTCATCTTTTGTTTGTGAAAAATTTTGTAATAAGAAAATATTGAAAGAATTACGTTTGATTTTATTCTCTCTAACTTCTTAGAAAAAGAATGATTACAACCCTCTCAATCTCGATTATAATTGGATTTTCTGATTACAAAAGAGAGGAGAATGATCTGGATTCTCTCCTTTGTTTAATTCTGGGTTCTTCATGGTGGCGATGAGATGCCTCCCTCGAATGCTCGCGTCGAGTTTGCTTCTCATTGACGATCCGAATGTCTTGATTCACTAGAACATGATTTTCTCCTCACGATTTGACGTTGTGGAGAACTTGCAAAGCAAGTTTTAGAACTCTTGATGAGTTGATAACTCTGAACGAGTTTGAAACTCTATGAAAGAGTTGATTTAACCAAAAATCGGTTTGACAAGCCAAGGCCGAAGACTTCAAGGAACTTTTTCGCTGCAGTAAGCTCTAGCAATTCCCCTAAAAAGTCAGCCGAAGATCTCTTCTTTGCTGTTAATTCTCAAGTCCAAAAAACCAGCCCCAACTCAATTGAGTTTCCCACTATTTATAGGGGATTTAGGGGTGTAACCACCCCCTTAAATCTCTCTTTAATGAGGGTTTAATAGGGTGTAACTGCCCCCCATAAATCTATCCATGATAGGATAGTGATCCCCTCAAATCATGGGGAGAAAACGGTTCTGAAACCGTTCAAATCGTGCTTGAACGAGTCAAACGCTGAAAACAGCGTTCTGGGCCGGAACTCTGTGTTTTGGGCCTGAAACGCAGAGTTGGGCCTATTTTAGGCTGAAAACGCATAGGTCGCGCTGCGCAGAGATGAACTCTATGTTTTGGACCTGGGATGCATAGTTGAGTTCTGCATGAACTATGCGTTTATGGACCTGGGACGCAGAGTTGGACCCCACATGAACTGTGTTTTTAGACATGGGACGCAGAGTTGGGCTCCGCATGAATTGTGAATTTTTGGACCTGGGACGTAGAGTTGGGCTCCGCATGAACTGTGCATTTTTGGACTTGGGACGCAGAGTTGGGCTCCGCATGAACTGTGCGTTTTTGGACCTGGGACGCAGAGTTGGGCTCCGCATGAACTGTGCGTTTTTGTTGTTGGACGCAGAGTTGAACTTTGTGTTTTAAGTCCACGAACTCTGCGTTTTTGATTCTGCAATGCAGAGGCGAGCTTGAGGCGGGATTGGCGAGCTTCAGGCTAAGTCCAATGTTCAAGCGAAGTCCAGTCTTGCAGACGGACTTCAGAACATAACTTTCTGTGAAGAACATGTCATAACTTTCAAACTGTAAGTCAGAATTGGACGAATTAATTAATATGAAAATCGGCTATCTTGACGAGACGGAGCTGACCAAACTAACCCTATAGGGTTCGATTTGTTCCGTCAGTTTTGCCAAATTCATTACGGTTTGAGAGATATCCGTATTTTAGTTTGAAGAGACCGTCGATTTGTAGTATCTTTTCGTAGAGCAATGCAAAGATCGTCATCTTGTAACCTTTGTCTTGGCTCTTTGAAAATATGAGAGTTATCAGATTGTAACTCCCGATGTTGATTGTGAAGGTTGTTGATTAGAGCTTTCATCAGTTGTTGTGAAGGTGGTCAGATTGTAACCTTTATCGATCCACATGAAAGTCTTCAAATTATAGCTTTCTGGAAACCGTCAAATTGTAACTTCCATCATCGGTGTTTAATGAAAATCAGCTATCTACAGTAATTTTTAGACAGCCTACAGTAGTATTCTCTCAAAACTTCTCATCAAAGGTAGGGAGCAGTTTAGCCTCGTGTATCAGTTGGAGGTTTGGGAAATAGTTTAGCCTTGTGTACCAATTGGAGGTTTGAGAAATAGTTTATACTTGTATACCTTGTTAGAGTAGATGGAGAAGTAGTTTATACTCGTATACTCTTTGGAGTCTAAACCGCTCTCATTTGGCTTGTTTTGCCGTTATGATGCCAGAGTCAATTAAGCCTTGGATTTTGTTTTTGAGGCCAAAGCAAACCTTAGTGGGATGAAAAATCTTCCTGTTGTACGCACAATAGTTTGGATCCGTAATCCTATTAGCTCTTTCCTGATTTTTAACAGGCGTTAGTTCGATCTTGTTGTTGGCGAGGATGTATTTCAAGATGGCTAGAACTTCCTCATCCAGGAAGGAGTATTCTTTTTGGAGTCTCGGATCTAGAGTCCTTCGCTGTTTCTAAGGTTGTTGTTGTGACGTTTGATTAACATCGATAGCAACCACAGGTGTTGTCGGCTAGCTTCTCTCGTCCTTCTTTCTTCTGAGGAAGCGCTCGACCTGTTCTCCATGTAGTTTTAAATCTTTTTACGTGGTTGAGGGGACAACTCCTATGATTTTGAGGACATTGAGGGAGAGATTGTGATGGTAGGTCTGGAGTGTGAACTCTTCTATGACTGGATCTTGGTAGTTCATCGCCTTGTTTTGGAATCATTTGACGAAGGTGTCAACTGATTCTCTGTCTTCTTGCTTCTCATCTAGAAGAGCTCCAATTGACACTTTAGTGTCATCATTAAAGAAATTTCTAATGAATGAGATTTCCCTATCATCCCAATAGTTGATACTCACTGGCTTGAGACGTCGATACCAATCGAAGGCATCCCTACGAAGGGTTCCTACGATTGACCGGATCATCAGTGGTTCATTCCTGGAGATCACTCCCAAATGAGACTTGAATATATCAAGTGTTGAGTAGGCGAGCCTCTCCCGTCAAATGACGTGAAAATAATTAGGGTGAACTTCGCCGGGTACGAGATTGAATCTCACTCTATTCAATATGGGCACGGAATGCTCGATTTCCTCACTTCTTGAGTGGACATTAAGGCATTGACCTTATTCTCTAGCTCTTTCATCATCTCGCCATCAACTATATCTTTCTTCAGGTGATTTTAAGGATGAACGATGGGATCACCCTCAGTATTGTCATTAGTGATGGGGCCACCCCCAGTGTTGGAATTATTATTGGGGCCAACCCTAGTATTTTTTTCATTGGGAGGAGCATCAGCATTGAAAGTCTTCTCCACCTCTGAGTCCTTATCTACCTGATTGGTAGTGTGGCGATGTCTGGATTCACTGTGCTGATTTGACAACTCCTGAAATTGTTGAGCATGTAAATCCTTGACCCACTGTACGACCATCTCCATTTCAATTTTAAAATCTTCTTTTTTTTTGGGCAGGGCTACTTGAAGAAGTTGAGCCACTTGTTCGGTAGTGGTCATGGATACTTCTCGAGCTCGCCCCATGCTAGACATTGTATTGTTGGAGGCGATTGCGAAGCAAGTATCTGAAAGTTCATCTTTTGAAGATAGTCCTTCGTGCATCTTTGGGTAATTCCTATGTCTGATGGCTTCTAACTAGAGTTAAGACATTCGTTGGGCAATTCCTAGACTGGCTTTTCCTCCCGAACTAAAGTCAGGATTAGGATCATTCGAGCATCGTGTTGATTTTCCTTTGTCAACCATGTTGATGGTGACTTCAGCGAATTCACCATCCTGAATGGTGGATTTTCTCTCGTGGAAGCATTTGCTGGGAACATGGTTGATGTTACAATATCTCTTGTATTTTGATGATAACAAATCATTGTTTATCTAACATATTTTACTGCAGATTCAAGATATACATCTCAAAGCAACAATCAAGTTATTAAGGCTATTTCAAAGACAAGATTTCAAAGATCAAAAGATGAAGTTCAAAAGATGTAATTCTGTCAATTCTATCTTTTCTTTTAGGACAAGATTTCAAAGATCAAAAGATGAAGTTCAAAAGATGTAATTCTGTCAATTCTATCTTTTCTTTTAAAATCTTTGTACAAGCCTTGATCACACACACAACTCACTAATCACTTAGAAAATCATAGAAATATTCTAAGTATAATCCTAATTCTAATCAACGAATGAATAATATTTTAAACTATTAAAAATATGTATAACATAGTTTCTGGCCGACCAAAGAAATGTCTGGTCGACCAGATATAATAACCAGAAACAGAGATTCAGAAAAATCTCTGTCTGGTCGACCAGATATGGACATGGTCGACCAGAGACTTCAGTCAGGAAGTCTTTCTGCTCGACCAGGCCTCAATCTGGTTGACCAGACAGTTCTTTCTAACTGTCATTTTCTTTCAAATAACATGAACGTTTTATGAACATTTTGGCAGTTATTTTTGAAATATTTTGAACTAAACTTGTGCCTATAAATAGATGTTAAGTTCTGAAATTAAAATAATATTCTTTTCCATAAACTTGAGTTTTTCTTGAGTTCTTAACTCCATCTTTGAAGAGAAAAACTGAGTGTTAATTTTCAGTTTTGTTCTTGATTAAAACTCCATTACTCTAGAATAAAAACCATTCCTATAGCCTATTGTAAGTCACTCACATCTACACATCAAGGCTTATAGGAAGAGAAAGAGTTGTACCATTTTGTTTCAGTTTGATAATCTCTTGAAAGAAGAGATTGTTGTGCCATTGGCAATTGAAGATTGTCAAGGTTGTATTGTTTGCTTGCGGGTTGCAAGTGCTTGCGGTTTTGCAAGTGGAAATAGTGGAGAAATCTCAAGCGAGGCTTGGGGACTGGATGTAGGTCTGGAGGACCGAACCAGTATAAATCCTTGTGTTTGCGTATGCAATTTTCTGTGATTGTCTACACATTGGTTTGTTCCTTCATACTCTTTGTGATATTATTTTATTGAAATTTAAAGTTTCCGTATTAGATTTCATAAACACTATTCAACCCTCCCTTCTAGTGTTTGAGTGCCATTGCAGCGATCCTTCAATTAGTATCAGAGAGGTTGATCAAGGATAACAATGGCTACATCATCTACATCACAGTTCAAGGAAGGACATTCTACTCAAAGACCACCACTTTTCTGTTCGCGGTGAAAGTTGCTTTCATTGATGTCATTGCACTCTCAAGTAATAGTTTTTCGATTATAAAAGATTCGGTCTTTTTATAAGATCCGGTTACAACAAAATCAAAGAAAAAAATAAAAAAATTACAAATTTCCTTATTTGTCGAACGAATCACGAGATCCTGTTTTGCGGTCTCTTGCTTTTGTGGGTTCTTTGCCTGTGCCGGGGTTAATCCGTGGACCACCGCGCGATCTTGATCCGGTCGGATCTATACGGTATGACGGGTGCTATTTCACAAAGGAAATAACAACCGGGGGTACTATTTCACCAAGGAAATAATAGCCTTCTCGGGATCAAAAACCAAGTTTTGATCCGGAGTATTACCGTGTGGATCTCAGATCTGATCTCTCTCTCTCGAACTCCTTCCTTGTTTGACGTGGATGCTCGCCAAGAACCAGATCTGAAAAATGACCAAGTCTTCAAAGCTTTGAAAATCCAAAGGTGAGTTCTTAATCCAGCAGAGTTTCGGCTCCCAAAATTCCATCCCTTTTCAACAATGAGCTTACCTCTCTATTTATAGGCATTTAGAACCAGATCTGGGCTCAGATCTGGGCCCAGATCTGGGCTTAGCCCAGGTGGCTCGGCCACCTCTATTTTGGCCGAGCCACCTCTTGGTGGCTCGGTTTCGGCCGAGTCCTCCAGGTGTTTGGTTTTGTGCCCGTTTTCCGGTTTCGCGGTTTATCCGAGCTTTATTGTTGATCTGGACTCTGATTTGGCAGTTCAGATCCTGATTTGACAGTAAATCCGCTTCGTCGTGCGTCACTTCGCTTCGTTGTTGTGGTCTAACGCCCATGCTTGGATATATCGTTCGACGGTTCGTTGGTTTGTCGAATCACCATGTCGAGCTGTGTTAAGGGACCTATAAACAATTTTATATGCCTACAGATACCCCCTCCAAAGTATTTCAGTCTCATTCTTTTATAGAAGAGTCTGGAATACTTTGGATATGATTATCCCAACCTTCAATCGGTATGACGGGACTTTGGAATGGCTTCTATTCTTGATTCCTTCAATCCTCCAGGCTATTCGGTGCTTTGTCGAATGTCTGCAAGGGTTCCAGTGCTGCATTTATTATCTGACCATTGTCAGAATTTTGAACTTAAAGTCGATTCCTGATTTTCTGATCTTTAGCTCGTGTTTGTTGGTTCAACATAGAACTGACCATCGATTGTTGGCGTTGAGTTCTCATTTGTGACGCGTTGTCCGGCGTAGTGTTGTTGAGTTATCCTTAAGAATATTTTTAGAAAAATATTCTCCAGAAACTTCTCAACCAAAAATAGGGAATAGTTTATACTTAAGAATATTTTTAGAAAAATACTCTCCAGAAACTTCTCAACAAAAATAGGGAATAGTTTATACTCGTATACCTTATTGGAGTATTGAGAATGAGCTGAATTGGCCTAATAATGACCCAAAAAAGGTAGTAATTAGGCTCTAAAAATTTTCCGACCCTTTTAAATATCTGGGAGAGGAGTGAATAAATAAGGGACTAGACCGTCGGTCATTTTGAAGTCGTTTCGACACTCGGTTCAGCTCAAATTTGAATTTTAGTTCAAATCTGGTTCAAACTGGTTCAACCTGGTTCAAGACTGGTTTAGCCTCATTTGAACTGATTTATCTCCGTCATGATATATTGACTCGTGTTGACTTTTTACTCATAACGCTTTGACTGGCGTTAACCTAGGGTTTCGCGTTGACCGGCATTGACCCTAGGGTTTTGAACGTCGTACGTTGACTTTTTGATCGCAATGCATTGACTGGCGTTAACCTAGGGTTACGCGTTGACCGGCATTGACCCTAGGGTTTCGAATGTCGTACGTTGACTTTTTGATTGCAACGCGTTGACTGGCATTGACCTAGGGTTACGCGTTGACTGACGTTGACCCTAGGGTTTCAGATCGCTTGACGTTTGTTGGAGTATACACAGTTTAAGCTCTTGAGGTATTAGAGCATGGCGGTCCTAAATATTGGGCTGTAGGACCAACTATTAAAGCTGATTTATCTGCACGTGTGGATCTTATCCCGAATTTGTTGGATGTCTAAGTCACGAAACCAACTAATGGGGCTGGTGCGTCAGTGACTTTCACATATATAGGATTTTTGGTAAACCCTCAGCCATCAACGGGTTTAATGCGCCTTTACCGACTACCGTTTGAGTCGGGCTAGCATGCGGATTGTCTAAATCCGTTCCGCATGTAACGTTGTGCTAAGAGAGTGAATTCTCTTTCGAATACGTAGACTTCGTCTTTCTCACGGGAATAGACTACCCGGTAATGTGTGTTAGACGTAGGCTTAGGATTTTTGGCAAATCCTCAGCCCTCAACGGATTTGTCATGCTTTTACCGATTACCGTTTGAATCGGGCTTACATGCGGATTGTTTTAAGTCCGTTCTGCATGTGACGTTGTGCTAAAGGAATGAACTCCCTTAGACTTGATGCTACGACTTCGAATACGTAGACTTCGCCATTGTTACAAGAACAGGCTATCCGGCAGCGCTTGTTAGGCGTTGACTTTAGGATTTTTGGCTAACCTCCAGCCTTCAACGGGTTTGATAAGCCTTTACCGACTACCGTTTGAGACGGGCTAGCATGCGGATTATCTAAATCCGTTCCGCAGGTAACGTTGTGCTAAGAGAGTGAATTCTCTGAGACTTTGTGCTATAACGTCGAATACATAGGCTTCGCTATTATTATAGGAATAGGCTACCCGACAACGTGTATTAGACGCTGACTTATCCCTACTTAGGCTTCGGGATAAAATACCCCAGAATCGAACTCTGGTGTCTTTTTTTACGAAGAAAGACTAACCCAGAGAAAGACTTATCCCTACTTAGGCAACGTGTATTAGACGCTGACTTATCCCTACTTAGGCTTCGGGATAAAATACCCCAGACTGGTATTCTGGTGTCTTTTTCTACGGAGAAAGACTAACCCGGCGACGCGTATTAGGCGTCGACATATCCTTTCTTAGGATTCAGGATGAAATTCCCCATGCGTGTAAGGCATGGATTTTAGTGTTATTAATAAAAACCTGCCACAATGTTGAATATGTGGGCGGGTGTTCTTTTTAACAGTTAAGAACTAACCGACAGCGCGGGTTAAGCGCAGACTTATCCCTGCTTAGGTTTCAGGATAGAATACCTCAGAATCGAACTCTGGTGTCTTCTTCTTCGGAGAAAGACTAAACCGACAGCGCGTGTTAGGCGCAGACTTATCCCTGCTTAGGATTCGGGATAAACTTCCTGGGATGAATCCTAGATTGATAAATTTTTAAAAAGATCGGTACGGGAAAGGAAGAATTTTATATTCTGTTTCCCAGTCTTCTTTTAGGGTGAAGGCGAACCCGAATACAAGGAAGGAAGAATTTTATATTCTATTCCTTGATTCTGGAAAGGAAGAATTTTATATTCTATTTCCAGTGCAAAAGAAACTAGAAGTGGGATCTCCACTCCGAGAATCTGGAAAATCTAGATAAACTTACCTTTTATAGGATTGGTTATCTAAAGATGAGTTTTTCGTTTATCGAAATGAAATTTTAACTTCGGTTATAACCATGAGAATGCTTAACCAAAGAGAAAAAGAAGGGAGTTCTTTCGTTTATCGAAAGGGGACTCTGAACTGAAAGTGGACTTCTTGCTCATGGAAAGAGTCAAGAGGGCCAGACAGACACTTTTGGTGGACTCACTATCAATTGAAATTGATCAGTAAGGGATTTTGGTGGTGAAAATGATTTTGGGTTATCCTCTAGAATATTAAGTGTAATATTCTTCAAGGAACTTCCTGGTAAATGGGTTATCCTAAACGTACTAGGGATAGTACTTTTTCAGGAACTTTCCATTTATTGGCATTAATTGCCTAGCGCCCTCTTGAGTAATCAGGCGATATGCGCCGTTTAAGTAGACTGTGTCTATCACAAACGGTCCTTCCCATTTGGGTTCAAATTTACCTTTCTTCTTAGAGTTGAGGATTATCGGTCGGCGAGCAGCGAGGACCAGAATTCCTTCCTTGAAGATTCTCTGCCGGACTCTTTTGTTAAAAGCCCTAGATATTCTAGCTTGATAAAACTCAATGTGTTATTGAGCTTCCAAGCACTTTTCATCCAACCTTTTGAGTTCTTCGAGACGTTTCTGATGTTGTTCTTCTGCCGTCATTTCGGTTGCGAGAGCGATCCGAAGGGATGGAATTTGGATCTCCAATGGTAGCACAGCTTCACATCCGTATACCAATGAATATGGGGTAGCTCCCGTAGGTGTGCGTATGGTGGTGCTATAAGCCCAGAGTGCTTCACCGAGTTTATCGTCCCAGTCTCGTTTATTGGTCTTCACGAGCTTTGACAGGATCTTAATGATCAACTTGTTAAACGCCTCAGCTAATCCATTCGTAGCGGGATAATAAGCTATTGACGAAACATCTTGAATTTTGAACTTGTCACAAAACCTGACGAAGACGTTGCTTATGAACTGTGGACCGTTGTCATGAATGATCCATCTTGGCACGCCGTGTCGGTATATAACATGGTGTTTGATAAAATTGATGACGTTGTTCGTCTTCACTTCTCTAAGCGGAATTGCTTCAGCCCACTTTGAAAAGTAATCCGTGATTGCGAGAATGAATCGATCACCTTTGACCGAAGGGGGAAAAATAGGACCGACAATGTCCATACCCCATGTCTCGAACGGCCAAGACGTGGTTGACGTGTGTAAACGCTCTGGTGGTTGGTGCATATAATTTGCATGTACTTGACAAGCATGACACTCTTGGGCGTATTCTATTGCGTCACGAACCATTGTTGGCCAAAAATATCCCATTCTCCTGATGCGATCATACAGTTTGGGACCGGGCTGATGCGCACCACATTCTCCTTCGTGTGCTTCCTTAATAACTTCTTCTGCTTCTTTGTTCGAAAGGCATCAGAGTAACAAACCATCGTACCCTCTACGATATAATGTATGGGTCTCGGTATTATAGAAGAATCTTGGTGCTCTTCGGCGGATTGATTCCCTTTCTTTTACATCCTCTGGCAAAATACCATATTGGACGTAGTCAATGATAGGAAAGCGCCAATCTCGGGACTCAGACCCAATTTGAGTTGAATTCACCTCCTTAGCGCTCATGTTTCTATCATCTTCCTCTTCAATATCCATATCGTATATGGGTAGGCAGAGTTGATGCGTCCTTACTGTGACTAATAATTCAGTTTTGGGAGGCTGCGCAAGTGATACCGCTAGTACTGCCAGTGCATCCGCATAAGCGTTCTGGAGACGAGGGATCAAGTGATACCGCTAGTACTGCCAGTGCATCCGCATAAGCGTTCTGGAGACGAGGGATGTATTCAATAATGAATTCTTCAAAAGAATCTGCCATTTTGATGGCTTCCTGGTGGTACGGGATCAGGTCTTGGTTCCTGACTTCATACTCTCCACGGACTTGGTTGACTATCAATTGAGAATCCCCATAAGCTTCGAGATATTCGACCCCCAGCTCCTTGGCGAAACTGAGTCTAATGAGAAGCGCGTTGTACTCTGCTACGTTATTGGAACACGGACTAGTCAATGAATAAGCCCGAGGCATCACATGCTTCCCCGGGGAAATTAAGACAACTCCAACTCCGGAGGAGACTGTAGAACATCCGGGTGTTATTGCCCTATTAACTGCTCTCGAAGCACCATCGAAGTATAATAGCCATACTTGTTGGTGCGATGTAGTGTTAACCTCATGGGTTTCATCCAGCAAGTTATCATATACTTCTGCCATATCTGTGGTCGGGTTTGCCGCCAAAAGATCACAAATCGCTTGTCCTTTGATCGACTTCTGCTGTCTGAAGTGCAAATCATATTGGGACAATAGAAGGGCCCACTTCGCTAATCGCCAATTCATAGAGGCCGGTTGCGTCATAAATACCCGTACTGGATTAACGTTAGAAATGACGTAAATCGTCTGTCCAACCAGGTAATGCCGTATCTTTTGCATCGTGAATACCAATGCGAGGCATTCTTTCTCAATCATCGGATATCGAGACTTGGTGCCTACCAAGGTCCGACTTAGGTAATAGACTGCCTGTTCGTGACCATTATTATCGTCTTGTGATAGTAAAGCACTTATCAAATGGTTCATCACCTTGAGATAAATCAAGAACGGTCTACCTGATTTTGGTGCAACGAGAACAGGAGGATTCATCAGATATGTTTTGATATCTTCGAATGCTTTTTGGCAGGCATCGTCCCAAATAAATGACACACCTTTCTTGTTTAGCTTAGAGAATGGTTGGCATTTCCCAGAAAGATTCGAGATGAACCGTCGGATGTAAGCTAAACGCCCTTGCAATCCTCTGAGTTCTCTCAGATTTCTAGGAGGTTGCAGTTCATGTATCGCTTTCACCTTATCAGGATCGATATGTATACCTTTAGTGGTGACGACGAATCCAAGGAATTTTCCACTGGACATTCCCAGGAAGGATTTAGTGGGGTTCATCTTCAATTGATGACTCCGCATGAGATCAAACATCGTCTTCAAGTCCTTGATGTGATCTTCTTTATTACGGATTTTTACAACCAAATCATCCACGTAGCACTCGACTATTTTCCCGAGATGTTCTTGGAAAATCTTAGTCATTGCTCGCTGGTATGTGGCGCCTGCATTCTTTAGACCGAAAGGCATCACCGTGTAGTAAAAGACACCGAGGGGCGTTCTGAACGCTGTATGCTTCTCGTCATCTGGGTGCATCTTGATTTGGTTATATCCTGAAAAGCCATCCATAAAAGACATTCTCTCAAATCCGCACGTATGGTCGATAATAACATCTGTGATTGGGAGAGGAAAGTCATCTTTTGGACATGCCGTATTCAGGTCCCTGAAATCGATGCAAATCCTGATTTAACCGTTCTTTTTCATGACTGGAACAATATTGGCTAGCCAGTCTGGATGTTGCTCTTCTCGGATAAATCCTGATTCGATCAACTTCTTAACCTCTGCCTCAATGGCTTCCATAATCTGCGGACGAAACCGTCTTTGCTGTTGTTTGACAGGTTTGGCATCCGACTTGATATCGATGCGGTGCATCGCCACATTGGGGTCAAGCCCTGGCATATATTCATAGTTCCACACGAAGACGTCAATATATTATCTGATGAGAGCAATTAATTCCTCCTTCTCATTTGAGGGAAGACTATCGCTGATGAATATAGGCTTTGGGTTGGCCTCGTCACCCATGTTAACTTGGACTATTTTATCTTCAGTGGGGGGTTCCCTCTGTTCGAACCTATCACCAAACTGCATGTTCAGGTGATGAACCCACGGGTCTTCCCATGTTAGCATTTGATCGTCGTTCTCGATTCTGGACGGATCAGCTATAGCCATGTTCGCCATTAGGGATTTGAAAGCTTCCCCCAGAGTTGTATCGGAATCCTATTCTGAGGAATCTGACGAATTTCCATCTTTGTATTGCTCAGATGATTAGTTATTGATTAACCAGCAGCATTCGTCTTCTGAAGAAGATTCATACCCTAACACTCGTCTGTATTTATAATAATCGTTCGGTTTCCCTTTGGTACATATGCCGCTTTGACTGGAATACGAGGACCTCGATCGAAGTATAAACCTTCTCCGAGTGTGAAATCATACCCATGCTTTTCCATGAGCTTGCGCGCTTCCGGGCTATACTTAGATAGATGCCGACCAGGTTTGTCATCATTCTCATCTTCCCTTAAGAAATGATCTGGTAATGGAGAGCTTTTTTCTTTACCGTAAATCACTTCTTTTTCACCTCCTATTTTGGTTGGGATGACCATGGTTGTTGTAGGGTGAAAATTTGATTCTTCCGAAGAAAGGAGTTTCGTTTGTATTTATAAGAAAGCTTATATTACAAACTAACAAATCAAATGTTTACAACAGTAAGCTAGAGGAAGCGCCCTCTTTGTTTTGTCGTGCCGAAATTTAGCGTGTCACTTATATGGACGCTATCGCCTCGTATGCTCGGGTCGAGTCTGCACTTCCCTTGGACCGTTGAACGAGGGTGTGCTGGAGAGCTTCCAGTTCGCGTAGAAGCTCGGGGGCAACTGCGAGGTTCGGTCTTGCTTTTAGTTCCGTCGCGCGATCGGCGAGCTCGCCGAATAACTAGGCAGCTGAGGTCTGTAATGCAAGGATTGCTTAACAGCTTGGCTCTCTAACTTCTTTCTTCTTCAAGTTTTGCGACCTCTCTTCCATCCGTGCCTGGAAGGCTGTTTTTAAATGAAAGAAGGACAGCCTTGACTTCTCCTTGAATTGTGGGATGTGACCAACATCCTCTTCAGAGACGTCTCGTCGCTTCTCTGATACCATGAACGCGTCATTTCCAGGATTTTGTGCCTCATATGTCCTGTCACCTACGCATGGAAGGCCATTCTTGTATTTGAGGCAACAAACGACTGCCTATCCGACGTGGATTGACCAGCATTAATTGAACCGCCATTTATGAAGTTCGCAGATCGATGAAGTGTTCTGCTCGCATCACTTGCTACTGTGCGTGACCGGCCCGAGCGTGCTTGAGCACGATCGGCTTCTCCTTTCCGCGTTTCAGCGAGAGGCGGTGAAGTTAGGGGCTACAGTACTCGAGTGGCGTCTAGCAGCTTGCGAGTGCCGACGGATCCAGGCTCTTGGCCTCAAGACAGCCGAGTGCTGAGCTCTGCATTTCTGAATGCCAAGCGTTGACTCGACGCCTCGTTCCAGTCTTTTGCGCTGTGTGCAATGTTGGCGGCCCGTTTTGACGGTCCTGGGGGTACTGTGCTCTCTCTCCCTTCGGTCGAGAGAAGATGGCAAGGTCCATCTCAGCACGTGGGTATTGATACCCAAGCTGTACTGACGGTTTTGGGCGCCTTGCATGGCGGATATCGACTCCGAACTTCGGGGCCATAGGCGACGATTGAGCCGAAGACGCGAATTTTCCGCCATGAATACCCTTGATCGACCATAAACTCGTGCTGGCGAGCGACCGTTAGAGCGAACCTGGACTGCAGCTACCAGTCGACGTCTACGCGGTTTAGGTCCGTGCCCAGGGAGAACTTGGCGCGTCGCGAAGCTTCTTTCTCGTAGGCAAAATTTCCTGTAGATCCATAGAGGTATTTTTTTACCGTCTACAAGAAACCCCCTTCAAAGGTTTTTCAGACCCTAAACTAGCTTGGTGGGTCTTGCGAATTTGAATGAGAAATTCGTGGCCGAAGCAAGTGCCTTCGCATTTATCTTAGGATTTTTAGCAAATCCTCAGCTATAAACGGGTTTGTTCTGCCTATTACTGATTACCGCTATTGAATCGGGCTAGCCATTACTATTCCCCTCAGGTATGATGGAGTTGCTTCGCAACAGTTTTCTTCTTAGGCTTAATGCCGCTAAGCATTTCTGCTCTAAACCTTAGCCATCTTGGGGCGTGGGCTTTCAACCGTTTAAGGCCTAAGTCATTCTTTGGCTTGTTCGCTAATTTTACCTTTGAGGGCGAATGCATCGTCAAGGCGAAATTAGTTTTTTGCGCAGCAAATCGCGGGACCGTGGTTATGCCCGTATTTGCAGAGCGAAACCCTTCCTTTTGTATGCGCGAACCGGATCTGACGGCTGAGAATGAGCTCGTGTCTGCTTGATAGAGCCTCGCTGCTTCCCAGCTAAGCATTGGCATCGTTGGCCGATCGCTGACTTGACAGGCACGATCTTCGTGCCGTTTCGCGTGCCGAGCGTATCGTAGCCGTGGTCTCGGACTCAACCGTCGGATTCAACCTGCCAATCTCGGTTCCTTCGATTGTACTGCAGGGTGGATCTGCCGTCGAATTTGATCGTGGCCACGTTTCCTGTCCGTTAGGCGTTTTTCGCCTTTCTGGTGGCAGTCGTCGGCCACGTGGACAACACGCCTACTAAATCAGCCTCCCCATGAGTTACCGTGCTTTCAAATCTTGAAAGAAGGGAACATCAAAGCAAAAGAATTCCCGCCTTCCTCTTACAATCGCGCTCCGAAACCTAAGAGGTGTAATAAGGACGGGGTGCAGGCCCGGACGTTACTCCGACCGTCTCTCTGCCGGCTATGCCTGCCGGTGCTATGGAGTCGCGCCCAGCGTACTGTTGATGGGTTACTGGACGATCTCTTCGTAGGTTCTTAGGCGTCGGATTGTGCGGCGCATGAGCCCGTTGCTCGTTAAGCTGGTACCCTCCCCATTTGGGCAAAGTTTGCCCTGTTATGCCCTTAGAAGATGATTACCTGTTCCGCGCCGCGAGCCCTTCAGCGGGAAGGAGGCCCGAACTCCTTTCTCCTGTAAGGCGAGTCCGGCCCTTTCCTGCTTAGAGGGCGTCTTAGTCCCTGTAGGGGCAGACTTTATTTCGAAGTGGCGTTCCTCCCTGCATTTCGCCCTCCTCTGTTGATGGGCGATTTTGCCCTACAGCGGATTTTGTCTTGATTTGACTTCTTCTTTTCTTTTCTCTTGCATGACCTTTTCGATGAGGCTTTTGCCAGAGCGGCTGTGGCCCGTCTGCCACGTCGGGGCTATGAGCTACGCAGCACCTTTTCGGCTTTCCCTCTGGCTCCAGTACTCGTGTTCACGCTGCAAAGCCCGCATGCGTCTTGATACAAGCAGGCCGTCTCGGATGCGTCATCATTATGACCTACGCGAGCTGACAACCAACGCGGCGCTGACAGATGACGGCCAGGCAGAGCCTGCCCCGAAACCTCAATTTTTGTTTGGCCGATCCAATGACCGACCCTTCCGCCCTTGTTGCTCAAAGAGAGCGGTGCGTACCGCCAACTGATAGAGCGGACCCATTACTACCTCCCCAGCCATGTCCGATGGAGAGTTTCGATTGTTGAGCTGCCGCGTCCCTCGCGATTCCCTCTGGACGATGAACTGGATTTGACCCCCACTCAGGACGCGGGGTCACTTTGCTTGGTGTCTTTTAACGGGCCTCTACTGGCATGCGGTTATGGAGTGAGAAGCTCATGTAAGCGCGTGACGGCACCTCGTCTGCCCGCCTGGCTTAGTGTCTGCTGAACCGCCCGTGGGGAGTCGACAGCGGTGGCGGAGGGACTTCCCGTCACCGCCTTCTTCCGCAAGTCGCGTGGAAGCTTTAACCGAAGGACTTTTAGAGCCCCGGGGGGCGTTTACTCTGCGCCTCGGCCAGCCGACACGTGGTTTGCGGTCCAAGATCACGACTACGTTTTGGCCGAGAATTGCTGACCTCCAGGCCCACAGAGCTATATGTGGCCATCGAGCCACTGAACAATGGGGCCTGCGGCATCAACGCTTCTCAATTCCATAGCATTCTGGAATTGTATTTGTGCGGAAAGCCGCCACATTTTCACCCCAACGCGTGAACTGGTATCAACTCCCCTTCGAGATGCCACGACGTGTCAGCGGCTACCTCTGGGAACTTCCCTTATGAGCGAATACGTCCCTGATTTTTTCCCAAAAGGATGGAGGTCGATCAGCCTGCCTCGCGACAACTCCCCCCTGGCGGTTTGAAACTCTGGTGCGAGAGTTACTCTGCTCACTTTCCACATATTGCCTCAGTACCTTAGGGCCTCGGATCATAAGGGGAAGAGGAAGGAAGACGCCACCAGGCGATTAACCACAAGAATTGGGCTTGATTATCTGTTCCCTGGGAACGATGTCGAAGGCGAAGCCCGCTCTCCCGTTAGGCGCCGATGCCGACCACCGAAGTGGAGCGCGAGGACAGCCTAGCAGAAGGAAGCCACCATCACCCTTGACCGCGCGAGGCGGCATTTTAAGGCTGGCACAGTTGCCTTCACTCATTCCATCATCAGGCGAAGTTTCTCATTTCGGGGAAGGCCTGCTCGCGGGGAGTACCTCATTTTATGGCCTGGAAGAGGTGCGTAAGTCCCCACTCACTCTTTTGAAGGCTCTTCCATGGAGGTCGTGCTATCCGGCGGTTTGCCTTAGGCCCACTGGGAAGTCGTTATTCCCTGGTATCGGCGACGATAGCGGCATCATCGGACGGGCTCCGTACTCATCTCGAGCCAATTCTGCCGTTGTGTCGGTCCTCAACGAGGCGGGAGGCAGAAGTTATCAGAACCCCCAATCCTTAGGGTGGGTACGTATTATACCTACTTTGGTGGCGGCATGGTTTCGTCTATCACTTGCCGATATGCTATGATTGAGGTTCCCGCGCAGCGCTTTCAGAGGCGACAACGTTTGTTCCCTTCGTTCAGCGTTTGGAGAGGTGCTCTTGGAAGTCGCAAAGGACATCCCCGATATCGAGGAGACGCTACTCCCACTTCGGGCACTATAATTTTCTGTCGCATCCTTCCCTTACTCAGCACGGGTTGGATACGCGAGAATCTACTCAGGGATCCCGCCAAGACGGAGCGGATCACCACACATTCCTCACCCTGTGCGTTGCTTTTTCGCCTGCGTCGTTGGTGGACATTCGACCAGGTATCTACGCTTCTGAAATCTTCTCTC
>NC_033794.1:97613098-97615714 GCF_001876935.1 Asparagus officinalis
CCACAACATCACTCAACTCATCTCATCTCATATTTAAAAATTACTCACATCATCCAATAAGATTGTGACAACTCATCTCATTGTTAGACCCTAGAGGGGGGTGATTAGGGTCTTATGCTAATCTAATCCCAATTAATAGCAATTAAAATTATGTTGATCAATATGTTCTTGCAAGAGATAGATATGAACAATAAGAACAATAAGAATATGCATAAATAAAATATGAGACAAGCAAAACACAAACACACGATATGTTTACGAGGTTCGGTCCCCACGACCTACGTCCCCGCTCCTCACCTCGAGGAGATATCCACTATCACAATCCGGTTTGGAAGCCGGAACTTCTACACACTCGGTTTACAAGTTCACCGAAAACTCTCACACTACACAATCACTCAACAATCACACTTTACACACTAAGTGTAGGAACCTACCCCGTGTCCTCCTCCTCAAGTGCTCGATTACAACCTCTCCCTAGGTTCGTCAATCGACGCCACTCCTATTGGATTTGACCCCGTCTCTCTCTCCTCACACTTCTCTCGGTGTACAAGTGTGTTACAAGTGATTCTCACAAACAAAAGTTAAATACAATGATTTGTTCTCAATTAACAAGTGAGAACACAATAAAGATCACACTCACTAAATCCCACACTACAACCCACAATATATAATATGAGAATATTAAGCTCAATAAGTGTGTGTGATAATAGTGAATGAAACTCAATAAAAATAACTCAATGAATATAGCTTAATCAAATGAAAGTGAAATAATAAGCTATATAGGAAAGAGTTTAGAAAACTTCTCAATGAACAAGAAGAGCTGAAGAAATGATGGTTCCAATAGGGTTTGAAGGCCACTTCTTGTTGTAGAAAAACTTCTCTTGAAAACAGATTGATGAAACAACTCTTAAACAGCTCTTAAACGCGATTAATTAGAGAAGAAGAGCAGTAATGGAGTATATATAGCACCCCAATACAACAGCTAGAAATAAGTAAAAGACCAAAAAGCCCATTTGAAAAACTAGCCGTTATGCTCATTCTGACAACTCGGCGGTCGACCGGTCCGGTCGACCGGAAAGCTCTCTGGAAAATGGCTTTGAAAAAGAACCACTGTCGGTCGACCGTACCGGTCGATCGAAATCTGATATACAAAAATGACAGGTTTTGGGCAGTTTTGAAAATTCGTTAAAAATATCAAATCATATCCAAAAATAGTGAAACTTTGGGGAAAGTTTCTAAATGATGAAATGAACATGTTTGAAAAAGAATTTCTGGAAAATTAATTTTCGTTTGTGAAAACTACCTGTTTTTGAAGAATGCTTAGAAAACCTGTAATTTTTATGAAAGTGAACTTTGATATAGGACTTGTAAATATTCATATATATATTGTGCATATAATATATGTATATAGTGAAGTATGAAGGAGCTGTAAACATGAGATAAAGTATTTTAACAACGTTTAATGAAAAATCATCTATATGATAGAAAACGTCAAAAATCGTGTTAAGTGTATATATATTGAGCTTAGATATAATCATACTATATATGTAAGTAAACTAACATATACCTAGGTAAATCCACGCAAATGAACTTGAATCTTTAACGCTTGATTAACGCGTGTTGAAATACCTGAAAAAAGAACATAAACACAAAACACTAGAAAACTTATTAGTAATAAATTGTTTGTCAAATCATCATCAAAACTATAGGGTCAACAATCTCCCCCTTTTTGATGATGGCAAACAATTTATACATGAATATGAAATATATACTGATAATCCACATATAAGCCAAAACAAGAGTAAATCTAAATCATAACAAGTATATATAAAAGAATTAATTTGTAAGCTATATGTGGTATTTTCTCCCCCTTTGACAACAGCAAAAAGGGAAAAAAGAAAGATAGGAGCAATGCTCCCCCTGCTTATAAGCATAGATAAAAAAATAAAGAATTGTATGTTAAAGGCTCCCCCTGTCAAAAAGACTGAATGACATCTACGGATCATATATACAGGAGCTAAACCAACAACTATCCGTCAAACATATGCAAAAATGATACGAGAACGCGAATTCTATAAACAACACATGATTATAGTCTTAACCATGCATTGATCATAACATGATAAACTGGCGTAAGTAATCACAAAACCTCATTTTAGCATCATAGATTTGCATAAATATACAAAACCTAAACAGTGCAAAGAACTCATGACAGGCAACAAGTATTTACCACACATCAAATTATGAAAGTTGTTTCAACAATGCATTGATTTATAAAAGAAATAAATTAAACACAATAGGCCACAAAATATCACATAAGCATTAGAAGCAAAATAGTTTTGCACTAATCATGGATTCATCCATAAGATAAAAAATCACACAAAACCATACATAGTTTGTTCCACAAAGTATCATAGAGTTATTACACTCAAATAAAATAGAGTTATCAAATCAGTCATCTCCAAAAGAGAACAAAAAAAAAAAAGATAACCATCACATAGAGAAACTCAACTCAGTCATCACCAGCACCATCACCACCATCATTAGCACCATCATCACCACCTCCAGAATCAGAAGAGCCTGATCCATCAGCAGAATCCTCACCAGAATCAGACT
>NC_033794.1:97616714-97645518 GCF_001876935.1 Asparagus officinalis
AATACTAGACAAACAACATTAGTAGTAAATTGTTTGTAAATCATCATCAAAACAAGAAGGCCAACATCCCCGACTCCAGATCTTTTCTTAGACACTTATTCGGATGATGAAGAACCCGGGCGGCATTTCTCTCGGTACAGTTCACAAGCGAATGGTTACATGACGAGCCAAGGCTATAACCTCTCGCTCGGTGAAGGTCTTCATTTTGGTCAAGGTGTTAGGGTTCCACCCCGTTCAACCTACGTACCAAAAGGAAAACCGGATAATTATTACAGTCATAAAAGGGGTCTGGGTTATGCTTCATCATCTGATGACGAATATGGTCAACAGATTATTAGCCAACTAATAAATAGGAGTGGGCATCAAAGCCCTAATGTCGAATATGGCGACAGTTGATCCTTCCACAACCGAAGAAGACGATCAGTTGCCTATTTGGGAAGATCCATGGATGCATTACATGAATATCCAATACGACGATAGATTTGAGCAAAGAGAACCTCCTGCCGAAGATAAAGTAGTCCAAGTTAATATGGGTGACGAAGCTAACCCAAAGCCTATATTTATCAGCGGTGATCTTCCAGCGGATGAAAAAGAAGAACTAATCGCCCTCGTTAAAGAGTATATCGACGTTTTCGCTTGGAACTACGAAGATATGCCGGGACTCGACCCAGATGTAGCAATGCATAGCCTTAACATTAAACCGGATGCCAAACCTGTCAAACAACAACAAAGACGGTTTCGTCCGCAGATTATGGAGGCAATAGAAGCTGAAGTCAAGAAATTAATTGATTCGGGTTTTGTCAGAGAAGAACAACATCCTGAATGGTTGGCCAATATCGTTCCAGTTCTTAAAAAGAACAGAAAGATCAGAATTTGCATTGACTTTAGAGTTCTAAACACCGCATGTCCTAAAGACGATTTCCCCTTACCGATCACGGACGTCATTATTAACAACACTTGCGGGTTCGAGAGAATGTCATTTATGGATGGATTTTCTGGATATAATCAGATCAAGATGCACCCAGGCGATGAAAAACATACAGCATTCAGAACACCCCTTGGTGTCTTTTGTTATACTGTTATGCCTTTCGGTTTGAAGAACGCCGGTGCTACGTACCAACGAGCAATGACAAAGATCTTTCAAGAGCACCTTCGGAAGATAGTTGAATGCTATGTTGATGACCTGGTCGTTAAGAGCCGTGATAAAAACGACCACATTAAAGATTTGAAGACGATGTTCGATCTTATGAGGAATCACCAGTTAAAGATGAATCTAACTAAGTCCTTCTTTGGAATGTCCAGCGGTAAATTTCTTGGATTTGTCGTCACTACAAAAGGTATTCATATCGATCCTGATAAAGTAAAGGCGATATATGAATTGCAACCCCCGAGGAATCTTAAAGAACTCAGGGGGTTGCAAGGTCGATTGGCATATATCCGTCGATTCATATCGAATTTGTCTGGAAAATGTCAACCATTCTCTAAACTCGCGAAGAAAGGCGTGTCGTTCGTTTAGGACGAAGCATGCCAAAAGGCATTCGAAGATATTAAGAAATATCTGGCGAATCCACCTGTTCTCGTTGCACCGAAATCAGGCAGACCGTTTTTGATCTATGTCAAAGCGACGAGCCATTCGTTAAGTGCATTACTCGCACAAGACGACGATAATGGTCACGAACAAGCTGTATATTATCTGAGTCGCACACTGGTTGGAGCTGAATCTCGTTATCCAATGATCGAGAAAGAATGCCTCGCCTTGGTATTCGCAATCCAAAAAATGCGACATTATTTGGTTGGACAGACAATTTATGTCATTTCCAACATAAACCCAATCCGGGTATTCATGACCCAACCGGCCTCCATGAATTGGCATTTAGCCAGGTGGGCTCTACTGTTATCGCAATATGATCTGTATTTCAAACAACAAAAGTCAGTTAAGGGACGAGCTATTTACGATCTTTTGGCGGAAAATCCTACGAAAGATGTAGTGGAGTTGTATGACGATCTTCCCGATGAAACTCACGAAGTTAATGTCACTTCACATTAACGAGTGTGGCAATTGTACTTCGATGGGGCTTCCCGAGCAACCAACGTGGCGAGCGTGCCCGGATGATCTAAAATCTCCTCAGGAGTGGGGGTCGTTTTAGTTTCCTCGAGAAAGCATGTCTTACCTAGAGCTTACTCGTTGACCGAACCATGCTCTAATAACGTAGCCGAGTACAACGCATTAATAATTGGACTCAATTTTACTAAAGAGCTGGGGGTCGAATACCTTGAAGCTTTTGGAGATTCTCAATTGGTAGTTAATCAGATTCGAGGAGAGTATGCAGTCAGAAATCGAGACCTGATTCCATACCACCAGGTGGCCATCAAAATGGCAAGCTCGTTTGAAGAATTTTTCATCGAGTACGTTCCGCGTCTCCAAAATGCATACACAGACGCGTTGGCGGCATTGTCTGTATCTCTGGCTCAACCTCCCGAGACAGAACAATTAATTACAGTAAGAACTCACCAACTTATTGTTCTGATCTACGACTCGGTTGCCAAAGAAGCATATTCAACAAGAGTTGAATCCGAAGTTCGAGATTGGCGTTTTCCTATTATTGATTATATCCTACACGGTATCTTACCGGAAGACGTGAAAGAAAGGGATTCGATTCGGCGGAGAGCACCGAGATTTTACTACAACGCTGAATCGTAAATGTTGTACCGGCGATCGTACGACGGTCTATTACTCCGTTGTCTATCCAATAAGGAAGCAGAACAAGCACTCAAAGAGGCGCATGAGGGGATATGTGGTGCACATCAACCCGGTCCTAAACTCTGCGACCGACTTAGGAGAATCGGATATTATTGGCCAACTATGGTAAAGGATGCAGCTGACTACGCCCGACGATGTCAAGCATGTCAATTGCATGCAAATTATCTGCACCAGCCTCCAGAGCATCTGCACCCATCAGCAACGTTATGGCCGTTTGAGACCTGGGGAATGGATATTGTTGGTCCTATAAATCCCCCGTTAGTCAAAGGTGATCGGTTCATCCTAGCAATCACCGATTACTTCTCCAAATGGGCTGAAGCGATTCCGCTCAGAGAAGTTAAAACGAGTAACGTCATTGCATTCATCAAACACCATATCATCTACCAGCATGGTGTCCCAAGACGAATCATACATGATAACGGACCTCAATTCATCAGCAATGCCTTCATCAGGTTTTGCGAGAAGTTCAAAATTCAGGACATTTCGTCGACAGCTTACAATCCCACATCAAATGGATTGGCTGAAGCTTTCAACAAAACAATCATAAAGCTCTTGTCAAAACTTGTCAAAACTAATAAACGAGATTGGGATGACAAGCTTGGCGCAGCTCTATGGGCCTATCGTACCACGGTACGTACACCGACGGGAGTGACCCCGTACTCGTTGGTATACGGATGTGAAGTCGTTCTTCCTTGGAAATAAAAATTCCATCTCTTAGGATTGCTCTCGCAACACAAATGACAACCGAAGAACAACATCAGAAACGTCTCGAAGAACTCAAGATGCTTGATGAAAAGTGCCTAGAAGCTCAACAACATATTGAGTTCTACCAAGCCAGAATTTCCCGAGCCTTCGACAAAAAGGTTTGACAACGGAGTTTTAAAGAAGGAGATTTGGTCCTAGCTGAAAGACGGCCTATGATCCTTAACTCCAAGAAGAAAGGAAAATTCAAACCCAAATGGGAAGGACCGTTTGTAATAGAAACAGTCTATTCAAACGGTGCTTACCTCCTGATTACCCAAGATGGCAGCAAATTAATGATGCCAATAAATGGGAAGTTCCTAAAAAAATATTATCCGTAATATGTTCGGGATAACCTATGCAGAACGGGAAGTTCCTAGAGAATCCTGTATAGGATATTTCGGGATAACCCGAGATCAGTTGATTGTTCTACATATGAAACTGATCTTTCAAATAATATGTTTTTGATTATCATAAAGTTCTTTTACAGCTTTTGTTGAGATGAGATTCAAATCTGTAAACAGTTAATCTTTCCTCACAAAACTCCTCACCGGTCAAATCAATCGACGAAGTGTACATCAAAATCCGTCATGGATTAAAATCATTCCAACCCCCACTGCTCATTTGGTCAAACCTTTAAATAGTTAGGACCAAAGCTAAAATCCCCTCTCGATTCCTGGAATGAATGAGAGGCCCACAAATCGAGCGATCAAACCTTCCTATAGTTAGGATCGTCTCAAAACTCTCACTTGGTCAAACCTTACTACAGTTAGGACCACAATCAAAATCTCTTTTCGATTCGTTTTGCGAACAAAAGATCCACTTTTGAATTGAATAATCAAACCTTATGACAGTTAGGATTATTCAAACCAGTCCAGATTCTTTAAGTGGAAATCCCACTTTAAGTTTCTTTTGCAATAGGAGATAGAATATAAAATTCTTCCTCTCCGATTTTGGGTTTATCTCTACCAACAAACAAGAGACCAGGAGATAGAATATAGAATTCTTTCTCTCCGATTTTGGGTTTATCTCTACCAACAAACAAGAGATTAAAAGATAGAATACCCAATTTTTTCTTTATAATATCGGGTTTGTTATCCTACATAGGAAACACAACCTATTTACATTTTAAAATCCATATCGTTCACACATGGGGGATGTTATCTCTATCCCTTATTAGAGATAAGTCTACATCTAACACATGTAGCCTACATATTCAACATTATAGTTTAAAGCTTAAAAAAGTTCAATTCTTTTAGCCCAACGTTATATGTGAAACGGATCTAGATAATTCACATACTAGCCCGACTCAAACGGTAGTCGGTAAAGACATATCAAATCCGTTGATGGCTGAGGATTTGCCAAAAATCCTATAAGTATTATGTTTATTTATTCTAAACAAGAATGAGTAATCATAATAAAATCTTAATGAGCAAGAGGGTTCACTATATTGACTAAAAGCGTTCAAATAAAGCTACAAAAATATATGTTCTCCAATTACAAAAGTTTATGTTGACGAATCTGATCTTCAATTTTCGAAAGCTCTAACGCATAAGCCTGTTCAAGCTCAGCTGTCAATTTAACTTTGAAAGCTTCTTCATCAACACTCTGAAGTTCGGCGACCTTTCGCTCCTTCTCAACAAGTATCTGATCCTGAATATTCAGTTGCTGAAATAAGCTTTCTTCAGTTTGAGTTATCTCTGCCAAATCAGACTCCAAAGTTTCATGAGCATCATTGGCCTTTGCAAGTTGTTCTTCCAAGCGGGCTATCTCAGCTCGACTCGACTCTAAGTCCCGATACCGATTGACCTTGGCTTGTGTTTTTCTGCCAACACTCACCCTAAGTTGATTACTGCAGGCTCTTAGCTTTTGGAGTTCGGAGTTAGCAGATTTTTGAGAATCACGCCACACTTGCAACCTGGAGTCCATGTGAGAAGCGAGATAGGAGGGTACGCCTTTGGTGCGGAAATCCTTCAGAAGTTCAACATGTCGCCTCAAGCCGACCAAATAAGCACTGAGCGAATCGGCTAACTCACCATATCCTTCCTCTCTAATTTTCGATATGTAGTGATCAAGAGGTCTCTTAAAATTCTCAAAAGGTGACCCTTTGAAGAGAATGCGATCGATCATGGTGTTCAAAAAAGAGACAAAGCCTTGGAGATCAGAACAAATGACAGATTTATCCAGGTCTTCATCCGTCAATAATGCTTGTATGCGGTCTGATAATGATGAAGAAGAAGCTGCGATGAGGACCAATAAGTTAGTACAGAACATATATATGCATACATAACAGCAACCTGAAGCATGCTAAGTTTAAAAGAAGAACCTTCAACAAGACCCTGCTTGTCCAGTGGGGGTAGTACGGTTTCCTGAACAGTCAAAGTTGGTTCAAGAATAGCAGCTGTTGACGTACCAGCTACGTCAGAAGATTTTTCAATCTCAACCTCAGAGAACTTTGGGTCTAAGTTGAGAGGCTCCTTAGGAGGGGATTCTACCAACAAAAGAAACACAATAAGTATGACGGAATGCTGATCATAAATTCAAAACAAATTATGGGTGAAACTTACCAGCTCTGGGCACAACATCTGCTGATGTACCGGCTTCTTCAGTCGGTCTCGCTTTTGTAGCGACAGGGCTAATTTGGGGGGTGACAGTGACTTCTATCATCATGGGGTCCATAGGAGTAGTAGGTTGAGATTCAAGAATTGACGATTGCAAATCAACCTCAGTTCCTGCCCATGGTACGAGGTCATAACCCTCCGTTCGACTCCAACGGTGGATTCTGTGGCTGCACCAGAAATTTTCCCTGATAATAAATCGGAGATATTCTGATGGTCGCCTTCAGAGAGATCAAGATCGAGATGATGCTCATTGAATTCCTCGACCTCTGTTGCATGTGTGGCTTCTCCTCCAACAGATTCTTTCATTATGGCATCTACAGAACGTATAGAGTCATAAACAACATACAAACTTAAACGAATTTGCTCAAGACGAAGATTAATTTTACCTTTGTCGATCAGGACGGATTCGAGAGTTCCACTACCTGCACCCGCTTCTTTTAGTTTGACTAAAAGGAGACAAAGCGCACAAGTCATTAGAGGAGGCACACGGTCCGACTCATTCATTTCTCGGATTTCTCTTCTGAAAGGGGAAAGATCAGTACCTTTGTCTGAAGCAGATGGATCAACGTCAGAAGTTGGTGGAACACCAGCTGTTTTATCTTTCAGAGCATCCTGTATTTGTTGGACAAAGCCGGGCTCCTCAACCTCTATGCCTCCGGGAGAAGCAGCGTCAGCTGGTAATTCTCCTTCTTCTTGACTCCCTACAGAAGTTGAACATAGAATGAGTTTGAGCGTTAAGAAGTGTGAGAGCGATAAAGACGAATGCTTACCTTGTTCGGCAGAAGAAGCACTACGATCAGACGTCTCCTCTAAAGCAGGAAGACGAACATGTAGCTTAGAAACAACTTTCTTTCGTCTTTTCAGTGGACACGCTTCATCCTGGGCTCCAGAACCTTCGTGACGATATTTGGTGCGTTTCAACTCCGGGAAGGGCTTGGATTTGAGCTGGAGTGGAAGGTCGCGACCTTTGCTGACGAGCAAGAGGCACTTCATCCTCTTCATCCCCACTGTGAACCTCTACCGTCATCCGGTTAGGATAAGTCATAATGACTCTCTCCCTCCTTCTTTTCGGAGCATTATGTGGTTGGGTGGGCGCAACAGAAGAGCGTACAAGTCCTCTTTCAAAGAAAGAATCAGGAAGACCAGTTGCACCCTCGGAACTTGAACCAGTTTCACCCTCCTCCTCAGAGGTTTCTATTTCCTCAGAATCAAACTCTTCTTCGCTACCAGTTAGGAGGGCCGGTTCCTTTCCTTTTCTTGAAGATTCAGCAGCCTCTTTTCCTCGGGGCGACATCACAGCTTCACGGGTCACTTCTGTTGTTTGCCGTGGAGCTATCTCTTCCTCTGAGTCTGATATTCTCCTACGTCGAGTGACGATATTAGGGGCTATCAACCACTTGCAATACAGGAAGGTCATCCGTAAAGGTGCCACTTCTAAAGGGAGATCAAATTCAGCATTTGTGCAGCCGACAATGCTCCAAAACCAAGCTCTCGCCCCGTCAATAAGTCTATGATGCGGCATAAACATGTACCAAAATTGCAAGTGCACAATTTATCAAGTTATAGTATAAAAAGATATCGATCCCACGAGGAAAGTGATTTTAAGAGATTATTAGAAATGGTTCTTATGTTTTGTGCGTGACAATTAGGAATAAAGAATAAGTGTGAATGTGATGAGTGATTGTTGTGAATATTTGCAAAAAATAATAAATTGATTTTTAGAGGAGAGAAAGAAGAATTAAAGAATAAATGAAATCACAAGGCAAGAAAGATGAATGAATAAAATCAAGAAATAAAACCAAGAATGAAAAGAAAATTTAAGAAAGTTAAGATGAAGGATTCAAAAGAGGTAAGAAATCTAGAATATAATCCACTAACCAATTTCAATTACAAAATACAAACTATTCTCTTTTTATCATATTTCAACTTAGATTTATTAAGCATAGATTATCAAACCATTTAAGGAAAGTGTAACCTATCAAATTATCATCTAAGTCAAAATTACTATTCATGATAAGAACAACAACATGATAATAATCCTAGAATTCATAAGCATAACCTATCAAACCATTTAAGGAAAGCATAGATTATCAAATTCTTCTTCTACCGATTAGTTCTCTAGTTGGTTATCCTAAACATGAACATTTTAAGTGCAAGAGAATAATTCATATAATATAAAAGAAATTAGACTAGATTCATACAATTCTAAGATTCCTACAATAATTAAATTCACATCTTAAGAAATAAAAACAAGAAAAAGAAGACTAATTACAAAATTAAAAAGAAAAGAAAAATCTAAACTATGAACAAGAAATAAATCTAATTACAAAGAAAATAAAAATCTAAACTACAAAATAAATTGCAGAAATTAAATGCAAGAAAAATAAATCTACTCTACAAATTAAAGTGCAAAAAGAAAATAAAAAAGACAAGAAAGTAAATCTATACTACAAGCATGAATTTAAATCTAACTAATAAGCAATAATAAAGAAATTACTAAAAAGAAATAAAAGAGAAAAGAAATGCAAACCTTCAAATTGCTCTTCATCTCCATCCTCATCATTCAACAAAGAGGAGAAAGAACAAATTTAAAGAGGAAAAAATTATTTTTATTAATTGCAACTAAAGTTACAATTTTTGGAAGGCCTTCTCAATTAAGAGTAGCCCTCCTCTCCAAAAGGAGTTTACAAAACTTTTCACCCCCTAACCCCTCACTCTCTACCCCTATTTATAGTAATTTTTAATGAATATGAGCCATTGGATTTGTCTTGAGCCCCAAGAAACAATCTCCACCTTTGAATTATTTGATTTTCAAAGTTAAATAAAAATCAAGTTCCAATTTGTAGCAGCTTGTCTTCATTTGATTTTTAAAACAACGTCCGGTCCAATTGATTTTCGGCCACTGCAGATGTCCAAAGTCCACAATCAAGTCCGGCCCACAAATCAAAATGACTTTCGGCCCAGTTGCATTTTGAAAATCATCAGCCCATGTGATTTTCTCTCCACCGAATTCATCAGCCCATGTGATTTTCAAAATAACATCAAGTCCAGTTCATTAACATTCCAGCAAGTCTGGTCATAAATTTGTAACTTTAGCAAATAATTCCACATGTTTGATTTTGTAATCTTTGCATAAAAGTCCATTCCATTCCACTCTTTGCATCCAAGTCCATTCCATTGCTTTTCTTGTTGTATTTATTTTCTTGATGGGCTTTGGCTTCAAAAATACTACAAAATAGAGAAGAGAGATTTTTGAGGGGTTTTTACGTTTAATAATATTTATTTATATTTCCATTCATTTATGTGCAAACTAATCTAACAAAAATTATTAATAGTATATTTATTCATGTAAAATAGATAATGAGGATATAAAATTGTAATAAAATATGATTATCAAATACCCCCACACCTAAACTTTTACTAGTCCTCTAGCAAAGAAAATAAAAAGAAAATCCTAACTCACTTTCGCAGGAATTGCGGTTGTATTTAGCGTATACAACAAGCCTTTAAACCCCTAAGTTACCCTAGTGGACGAGTTGTAGTCTCGTGAGGGTTTGCAGTGAATATACCCACAAAAATCGGTCAACTTGCCAAGTTAAAATAAGTTAGAAATAGCAGAATTTCCTTGATATATTTAAACATTCTAATTGAAGCTAGTTAATAATCAAGAAAACGTTTTTATATATAACTCCAATGTAAATCCCCTAGATAATCTTTTTCATTATAGCAATACAAAACCAAGTCAAATCTTAGAAATTTAATTAAAAAGTTTTGAAAAGAACATGCTAACTCTTTGTTTTAAATAACTTTCAAGTCTCTTGATTAAAAATTGTTTTTCAAGACCATATATACAAAACAACAATATATAAAAACAGTTGTTAGTGTTATATAAATGTATATTTTTTCCAATCTCTAATTCTTGGCGATTGTTTTCTATTTTAACGGGCTTTCTAAGTGACCATTTAACGAGTTTTGGGCCAATGAATCCCAACCCAATTGGGCTTAGGTCATTAAGTATAGAGATACTCCTTGGGCTTAATTACTCAGTCAACTTAGGCTTTATAAGATAGAATCACCTTGAATTTAAGAGTTTTTTTTTGTGCCCATTTTTCGCACTCTTCTTTTATAAGGTTAGTTTTTTTTTAAATATATATATGTGTAAGTATATATAGTCTTTAAAAAAAATTGTGTAAATCAAGATAACTTGAAAAAATATTTTCAACTCTAAGTTAAGCATGCAAAAATTTCATTATTTTTAATTAAAAATCTAAGGTAAGACTTAAGTAAAGTATACTAGTTGAAAAATCATTTCTTAAGAATTTTATTTGGAGTTATCATAAAAGGTGAACTTGAATATGTCACTAACTAAGAATTAGAAAATTTAAAATCTATCAATTTGATCAATTATTACTTAACTCTATTAATTTGGCAAGTGACAATATTTTTATAATTTTTTTTAACAAAAAGAAAAAAATAACTAAAAAGGTAAAATAAAGAGGAAAATATGTATTTCTCACCCCCACACCTAAATTTTGCATTATCCTCAATGCAAATTCGCAGAAGCACAAAGTAAAACAGATAAAATTAGAGAACTTACAGTTGTTCGATTGACAATGATGATAAGGATCTGCAATTACTGTTAGTATGAGGATGAAGAAATCAAATAAGAGGAAAAATTGTAAGTAATTATTATTTTATTTATTTATTTATTTATTATTATTTTTTAAACCTATGTTACTTATTCAAATTTTTGTTATGTTTTTTTTTTGTTTTTTTAAAGAAACAAAAGAACTTTTCTTTTAACAAAAGAAAAATTAGTTTTTTTTTTATAGATAATGAGGTTCATGAAGAACCAACACCTCTTCCTCTCCGAGCGTAGAAAATTCTAAAAATGGTTTCAAACATTGACCATTTATTTTAAAAATATTACCATTTTTAGGATTTTCTATCTCGACAGCTCCATGTGGAAAAACTTGTTTAACAAAAAATGGACCAGTCCATCTTGATCTTAATTTTCCCGGAAAAAGATGCAATTTTGAATTGTACAATAAAACTTTCTGTCCTGGAGAGAAATTTTTTCGCAAAATTGATTTGTCATGAAAAATTTTTGTTTTCTCTTTGTAAATTTTTGAGTTTATGTATGCATCATTCCGAATTTCTTCCAACTCATTTATTTGGAGCAATCTGTTTTTACCTGCCGAGTCTGAGTTAAAATTTAACTGTTTTATTGCCCACATTGCTCGATGTTCCAACTCCACTGGTAGGTGACAGGCTTTTCCGAATATTAATCTGTATGGTGACATCCCCAAATTGGCCTTAAAAGCTGTTCTATACGCCCACAGAGCATCACACAATTTTACAGACCAATCTTTTCTGTTATGGTTAACTGTTTTTTCTAAGATTTGTTTGATCTGCCTGTTTGTGACCTCTACTTGTCCACTGGTTTGGGGGTGATAAGGAGTTGACAATTTGTGTGTGATTGAATATTTCCTCATCAAAGCCTCGAAAGAACGGTTACAGAAATGTGTACCGTTATCACTGATGATCGCTCGAGGTACTCCAAACCGGGCAAAAATGTTCTCTTTCAAAAACTTGACAACGACCTTGTTGTCATTAGTTTTGCAAGCTACCGCCTCAACCCATTTTGACATGTATTCAACGGCTACTAGAATGTAGACATTTCCAAAGGAATTTGGAAATGGTCCCATGAAATCGATACCCCACAGATCAAAAAGTTCAACGGATAAGATGGGTTGTAAGGGCATCATATTTCTTCTAGTGACCTTCCCTAAAAGCTGACAGCGGTTACAGGTTTTGCAAAACTCGAATGAATCCTTGAAGAGAGTGGGCCAATATAGCCCAGACTGGAGAACTTTTTCAGCTGTTTTTCTCGGGCCAAAGTGGCCCCCACAAGCTTGCTCATGACAGAAGGATAGAACACTCCTAGTTTCTTCAGTGGGAACACACCTCCTAAAGATCTGATCAGGACAGTATTTGAACAGATATGGATCATCCCAGTAAAAGTATTTTACTTGGGAGAGAAAACGGGATCTATCCTGTTTGGACCAATGAGAAGGGATCTGGTTCATGACTATGTAGTTCACAATGTCGGCGAACCAGGGAACAGATTGGATTTCTAGGAGTTGTTCATCTGGAAAATGTTCATTGATTGGAACGGTTGATGTTGGTGCATTTGGGAGTCGAGAGAGGTGATCTGCTACGGGGTTCTCTGTTCCCCTTCTGTCAAGAATTTGAATGTCAAACTCTTGAAGAAGGAGAATCCATCTAATGAGCCGTGCTTTAGCATCCTTTTTGGTCAAAAGATACTTTAGTGCGGCATGATCAGTGAAAACTTTGGTTAAGGAACCGATGAGGTAGGACCTGAATTTTTCTAAGGCAAAGACTACAGCTAAAAACTCTTTCTCTGTGACAGAGTAGTTTTGCTGGGCATCATTCAGAGTCCTACTGGCGTAGTAGATCACATGCGGTTTTCCATCAAACCGTTGTCCTAAAACAGCTCCAATCGCAGAATCAGATGCATCACACATCAGTTCGAATGGTAAGGTCCAGTCCGGTGCATGAATGATAGGAGCTGTGGTTAGCTCCTTTTTCAGATATTCAAAAGCTTTGAGGCAGTCGGGAGAGAAGACAAATGATGTATCCTTGGCTAAGAGATTGGTCAAGGGTCTAGCAATTTTGCTGAAATCCTTGATGAAACGTCGGTAAAAACCAGCATGACCAAGAAACGATCTGACATCTTTGACAGTTTTGGGAGGAGGGAGATTGGAAATGAGATCTACCTTAGCTTTGTCCACTTCGATTCCCCTATTGGAAACTACATGTCCTAAGACAATGCCTTGTTTGACCATGAAATGACATTTCTCCCAATTGAGAGTCAGATTTTTCTCCCTACACCGTTCTAGGACCAGTTTAAGATGATGCAAACATTGGGAAAATGTGTCACCAAAAATGGAAAAGTCATCCATGAAAATTTCGAGAAATCGCTCTACCATGTCGGAAAAAATACTGATCATGCAACGTTGGAATGTGGCCGGTGCATTGCACAGGCCAAAAGGCATGCGTCGGTATGCGAATGTTCCATACGGGCAAGTGAAGGTGGTTTTCTCCTGATCTTCTGGAGCGATAGGGATTTGATTGTAACCTGAATATCCATCCAGGAAACAGTAGAACTCGTGTCCTGCTAAACGCTCTAACATTTGGTCAATGAAAGGAAGAGGGAAGTGATCTTTCCGAGTGGCTAAGTTGAGCTTTCGGTAGTCAATGCAAACTCGCCATCCGGTTTGGATTCGAGTGGGAATCAGCTCATTAGCCTCATTTTGGATCACGGTGATCCCAGATTTCTTTGGAACAACTTGGACTGGACTCACCCATGAACTATCAGAAATGGGATAAATGATCCCATGATCGAGACATTTCAGAATGTCTTTCCTAACGGCTTCTTTCATCACTGGGTTTAACCTACGTTGAGCATCTCTAGTAGGTTTGGCATCATCTATCAAATGGATTCGGTGTTGAACAATGGTTGGACTAATCCCTTTGATATCAGCCATGGTCCATCCAATGGCTTCCCTATTCTCTCTTAAAACAGCTAAGAGAGCTTCCTTTTGACCGGTAGTCAACTCAGAAGAAATGATAACTGGTAAAGACTCGTTCTCCCCTAAGTAGGCATACTCTAGATTTTCGGGTAGAGGTTTGAGCTCTAACTTAGGGGGTTCCTCCACAGATGGGCGAAGCTGGACTCGGGGTTCTATCTCTAAAGGTTGCATACATGATCGATCCTACTGCCGAGGCATAAGGAATTAGACTCATGCGTTTCCTCTCTTCATCAGTCCGGGGAGACATCTTTTTATAGAGGGAGATTCCAGGAGATGCAGGTACAAAACCTTTCTTGGAATTTTCCATGCTAAACCGTTTTACCACTTTGCCAATGTATCTAGATTGCGATAATCCTAACATCCTTTTAGATCTATCTCTATAGATCTGAATACCCAGTATACAGGATGCTTCACCTAAATCTTTCATGGAAAATCTTTTTGATAGCCAAATTTTAACCGCTTGTAATAACGGTATGTCATTACCGATTAAGAGTATATCGTCTACATATAAAATAAGAAATGATATAATACTCCCAATTATCCTTTTATACACACATGGTTCATCTGGATTTTTGATGAAACCAAACTCTTTGATAGCATCATCAAAACAGATGTTCCATCTCCGTGATGCTTGCTTCAGTCCATAAATAGATTTAAGCAATCTACATGCTTTTCCACTGCTCCCACTAACTACAAAACCCTCTGGTTGCGTCATATATATGCACTCTTCTAAATCACCATTTAGAAATGCAGTTTTGACATCCATTTGCCAGATCTCATAGTCATAGTGAGCAGCTATAGAAAGTAGGATCCGAATAGACTTGAGCATAGCCACTGGAGAAAAAGTTTCATCGTAATCCAAACCAGGTCTTTGACGAAAACCTTTAGCTACCAGTCTAGCTTTAAAAGTCTTTACTTTTCCATCTACACCTAACTTTTTCTTAAACAACCATTTGCAACCTATGGGTATCACCCCTTTAGGAGCATTGTCTAATATCCATACTTTGTTGGTGTACATAGAGTCTATTTCAGATTTCATTGCATCATGCCAACAACAGAGTCCCTACTCTGAGAGGCTTGCTGATAACTTAAAGGTTCGCCATCATCTATGACGTGATCTAACATGCCACCTTCAACTGAAAAATTATATTATGTCTTAGGTGCATGAGATCGCCTTGGATATCTGTGGAGTGGTTGAGGTTCTTCTGGTATAACTGAATTTGTTGGTTCCACTAATTTATCAGTAATATTTTGTATCTCTGGAATTTCTTCCAGTTCTACCATGCTCCCGCTAATTTCTTTTTCAAGAAATTCCTTCTCTAAGAAGGTGGCATGCCGAGAAACAATTATCTTTTGTTCATCGATGTGGTAGAATTGATATCCAATGGAATTCCTTGGATATCCTATAAATTTGCATAATACTGAGCGTGCCTCTAACTTTTTGGGATCTTGCTTCTTTACATAAGCATGACATCCCCAAATCTTAATATAATTAAGATGTGGTTTCTTCCCACTCTATATCTCATATGGAGGTTTAGGTACTGCTTTAGTTGGAACCCTATTCAGTAAGTGTGTTGCTATTTCTAATGCATACCCCCAGAATGAAAAAACTGACTTTGTGTTACTCATCATGGAACGTACCATATCTACTAGGGTACGATTCCTTCTTTTTGACACGCCGTTAAGCTGTGGTGTAAAGGGTGGAGTAACCTGATAAGTTATGGTCTCCTTGCAAATGAGAGTAGCTTAGAAGTCTAGGAGTTAACCTTCTTAGTCATCGTCTCTCAAGCGCCCTAGATTCATAAGCTGATGAAGCCTTGGAAAAAAAGAAGAACACCAAGGCATCTCACAGGTAGAACTCCCTTAACAAAGTGCAATGTACTTAAGATCTCATGCCTAATTTCTTAGTTAGCACCACCAAAATATATTTCGCTTTTAGAATCATTAGCTCCAAGACCTAAGACATTAGGGAAGTACTAAAACATTTCCCAATAGAGAAGGGATCATGTGACGCCCCTGGTTTCACACAAGGCAGCAGTCCAAGGTGACCCCAAAAATATCAAACCTGCTATGCACCCACACTGGGCAAAGACACGTTTCACCATCATAGTAATATCTCTCTAATGAAATTAATAAATAATCAAGTGTAGGTACAAAGCTGATAAAATAAAGATAAGAATGTAATGAACATGATATAGAGAAAAGATATCTAAAAATAGTCATAATCATGTTCCAACTAAGTAGAAGAGAGTACAACTGAGAAACTAGAATAAATATGAAATATCTCAACACATAAGAGTCAACTAAAATAGTACTAAGGCACACAACCTTCCAAAATAAAATACAACTCTAATGTCTAAAAATAAACCATAACTACTGTGGAGCACAAATAAACTATTAATAATAAATAATGATGGAAGCTAAGTCGAAACTCTATCAACCTATGACTCTCTATACGCCTAACTCACTACCTGAAAAAAGGAGAAACAATGAGTGTCAAAGTGCTAGTGAGAATATCTCCACCGTCCCTAGAGGGAAGAGGGATTAGGAGTATAAAAATACAAGTTAGTACATATAGATATATAAATCATCTATCCTGAAGTAAAAGGAAATTGAGATTTAGAAATCCACAACACGAGAATTAGTACGTCGAGTGAAATAATCCAAATAAGGAAACCCTCATGTATATACCATGTCTCAAATTGAGAATCACTAAATCCCAACTCCAAATCCTATGAATAAGAATAAGCAACAAAACAATACATTACCAAACCTCAATCAAAACATGTCACAAATGTCATATCATGATGTCTCATACTACCCTCGGGTAGTTGGTGCAGTTATAAGACTAATAACCCGGTAAAAGAATCTCGCATGATATATGTCGTGTATAACAAGACAACCTCAGTCTTATACCCTACTCTCAGGGTAAATGACATGGGAGCATGAATGCAATCTATGTGACTCTCTATTAGAAAATAATAATACTGAATAAGGCGCTCACAATATCATGTGGCGTCACCACCTTACTCAATTGCCCTGTGGAATATAGGCATATCAGCCCAATCCAGAATGATGCATCATAGAGTGTAGTCTGCCACAGTCTCATTGTGGCATACCAACTAACCCACTCTGAATGTACTCTCACCACGGTCTCATTGCAGGATACCAACTCAAGCATCCACAACATGATGAAATGCAATATATGTTACTCTCTATTATGACAAACTCAAAGTGTTAGTTTATGCACCCTCAACCACTTGTGCGAATGCAAACCCAAAACGTGTACTCTAGTATCCAAGCACGTGTCTCGATGTGTAGACCCGAACTTCGTATTCACGATCAACTCACGTGTCAAAAATCAACAAACACAACATAATACTGATCAGTCGACCGACAATAACCCTTCGGTTGACTAAATACGTGCACAAATGTGCACACACACCAATCGTCTCCACCGGTCGACTGATTATCTATGTCAGTCTACCGACTAGCTCCAATAAGTTGACCGATTATCAACATCGGTCGACCGAACAGAACCAAAATCTCAGGTCCTGTAATTTGTTATTTTTGGTCTAAAATTTATCCAAAAATCAAAATTCTTCAAGTAACTCATAAATAAAACCTAATATGGTGTAATTAGGGTTTATACTCTACATGAAAACACAAATATAAATAATTAATGAAAATTTGCTAACACTAATATGATTATATGTGTAAAACATCATAAAAATGAATATCTTTAACAAATCTCATGTTAGATTAACTTTAAAACTTAAACCCCAAAACAGAGAATACAATCTATAATCTTTTTTAAAAAACAAAAAGATCGAATCTTTTATATCATACAGGTCAAAGATATGAATTTTACATGCAAAATAGGTTTTTAAGAAAATCTGGTAAAACAAATTAAAACCAAATAAAAATGGAGATGTGATAGGAGGAGATGAAATTCTTCTCAAAATGTGCTAAAACTCCCCAAAAACGCAATAGACCCGATCCTCCTTCACCAAACGCCGACGATCTCGCCCTCTTCTTGATTTTTGCTTCACAAAGCTCTCCAAAACTCACGAAAATACTCTAGGGTTTTTGAGGGGAGAGGGGTGGCTGATAGTTTACTTGAAAGATGAGGTCAAAGGATTAAATCAGGTATATATACTTATATACACAAACGGGTCCGAACCGAAACAAACCTGACCCGAAAATGAAAACCTTCTTTTTGTCCACCCGTCGTTCGACAGATAGTTTGCCATCAGTTGACCGATGAGCACCTGTTAGTCAACCGATAGCAAACCATCAGTTAACCAACCAGTGGTATTTTCTGTCGACTGGTTCATGCATTCATGAACGCATACCCTGATATATATACACTTATATGAACGTACTTGATCTCAAATTAATTTCAAACATACTCATTCATCTAAGAATAGTATCAATCATAATAAAAATTATTTAATGTTATTCCTCATAATATATTCAAATTTACAGGATTTTACAGATCACCATTGCAAAATAGCATAAGGTCATCGACAAAGCAAAAATGACTGAGATTCAATCCTTCGCACTTTGGATGTAAATAGAAACACTTTAATATCTCCTAAATGTGCAAGCCCACTACTGAGATACTCCATGGAAAGTGCAAACAAATAAGGTGTAAAACCCCAAAATTTTTGAGTTAATGATTAATAAATTGAAATAGTATATGATTAATTATAATAAGTGGATATTTATTAAGAAAAATATCATTAAATAGTATATGAGTACACTAACAAGTGTTTTGAGTATAAACAAGTTCATTCATGAGAAAGAATCAAGTTGAAAACAAACACAATGGACAAATCCTGAGAATCTAGAAAATTCCAGTTCGGTCGACTGTCGCGATCGACCGCAATCCGGTCAACTACCACGGTCGACCGCGAAACCTGAAAACTATTTTTCTTATTTTGACTTGGTTTTGAGTATTTGAGGCCCATATTCGTTTTCCCTACTATATATACATATTGTTTATGACTTTTATTTATTTTTCAGTAATCTAAAAACCCTAGCAGCCACTAAACCCTCCTAAAAACCCTAATTTGATTTTGAGAGAGATTAAGGGCTCTAAGGCGGGATTTTCGGTTTGTGGCTTGGAGATCTACTTTGGAATCCTATCTTTCACATTTTACATCAAGTCTCAGGTGAGTTTCATCTCTGCTAATTCCTCTTCCCTGTTTTAAAGAATTTTAAATGAGTTTCTAACGCGTTTTATCGGGCCAAATTGACTAATTTGTGTATAAAAATCAAAGCTTTTGTATTATATGTATAAAGACCAGATATTTTCATGTTTAAAAGTTTAAAAATGAAATTACAGAAGTGTTTTAAGATCTGAGAGTAATTAATAACGTGGTTTAACGGAATTTTAATGATTTTTCTTCGTAACGATGTTTTGTGCATGTTTAAGAGTTATTTATGATTTATTTTGCAATTAATTACGTTTCACATGTTTGATAATTCCCAAAGAAGTTGATTTGATGCTTATAATGTTCTACATATGTTTTAGCACGAATTATACAAGTTTGAATCACAAAAACATGCACGAATATAATTATTCAAAACCTACACAGAACTCTGGAATTCGGTCCGGTCGACCACGCCTAAGCGGCGGTCGACCGCGTGCCAGGCCAGAGGCCTAGGCAACTCTTAAAACATGGTCGACCATCGCATATATGTGGTTGACTGCCCATCACGCATTTTTCCTATGCATGTTTTTCTTCACTGCTTTTGTTTTCGAGAGATGTTTTTCGACGTTGTTATGTTGTATTATGAACCTTATAAGTTGTTTAACATCAGGGATGTTAGTGAACACTAGATATTAACACGCACACCGAGATTTGTGTACGTACACTTAGTATATATTGAATTGACATGCATTGTCGAGATACTTGACACACGTTAAGATGATGAAAGTGAAGTAACATATGATAAAGCATTGCTCATCAGTTATGGATGCTCAGTATGGTTGTTTATCTCATAATGAGACCTCAGTTATACCACACTAGGAGTATCTTGTTGTTTTTCCCGTAACGAGACCTTAATTGTACCAAATACTCGAAGGTGATCAGTGTATTTTTCTGGGTTGGGCTGATGTGCCTATTTATCATTCTACGACCATCTAGAAGCATATCTAGAATAGGGAGATAAAACCTATTATTGTAGAATGATTGAGTAAGGAAGTTGAACCCACATGTTATTGTACGAACCTTACAAGAATATCGTCATTTCATGTAGCCGGAATAGGGAGATAAAACCTATTGCCGCAGAGCGATTGAGTAAGAACCTTATAAGAGTATCGCTATTGCAAGTAGAGATGCAAACATATACATAGTTATAGTATGATCTCATATAATTTACCCATGAGTAGGGTATACTTTGGATATATGACATTCATGACATGGTATATTGCAATGTTTGAGCTGGATAATATTTCTTTTCGATGGTGTCAGCTACCTGAGGGTAGTCTGGGATTGTGACAAATTGTTTCATTATGATTGAGGGTAGAAGTTGTAATATTTCTATTTGTGATAATTGTTCATATATAGGTTTGAAGTTAGTAGTTAGAGATTCATAGCACGAGATATATGGTATATACATGAGGGTTTCTTTGTTTGGATTATTTCGCTGGACGTACCAGTCTCGTGTTGCGGATTTCTAATTACTAATTTCACTTGCATTTGTATTCTTAGTTGAGATTGATATTTAGCGATTCACAATTTGGGGTCTGAGGTATATACATAAGGGTTTCCTTATTTGGATTATTTCACTCGACATACCCATTCTCATGTTATGAATCTCTAAATACCAATTTCTGTTTAGCGCAGTATTCATGACTTTATACTTATATGTACTAACTAGTATTTTCTTTTATACTACTACCCCTTCCCCTTGGGGGCAGTAGAGATGATCTTCGCTAGCATTTTGACGCTCGTTGTTTCTCCTCTTTTCAGGCGACGAATCAAGCAAATGGGGTGTCGCAGGTTGATGGAGTCGTATCTTAGCATCCATCTTATTTATTTTATTAGTAGTTATTTATAGAGCTCCACAGTAGTTATTCATCTTCAGACTCTAGACTTGTATTTTTATTTTGTAGAGGCAGTGTACCTTAGTGAGATTTCTTTGACTCTTTATTTTAAGACATGGTACATTATTACAGTTTAGAGATATTCTTATTCTATTTTAGTTGGACTTATTTGTTGATTATTTCTCATATACTTCTTCTGTGTATATTCTATTTTTATACTATTTACATTATTTTCTTGTTTTGTACCTTCACTAATTTGTTGATTCTGCTAGAGTGATAGTGACTGTGATGATGAAACTTATCGTAGCATGGTGTTGGTGCTTAGCAGGTTTAACAACCCGGGTTTCACCTTTGATTGCAGCCTTGTGTGAACCCTAGGGCGTCACAGTTAGTATCAGAGCTCTAGTTCCAGTATCATTAGGATCATCCCTGTGTTATATTGTGGAGCTAGGATAGAGTTTCGTAGGAATCATGTATAAAGTCCATTAAGAATTCCTAGTATGAGTGAGGACGTATTATATATATACGCGAAAATTACCAATTTTTTTTATGAACTATTTGCTTTGAAACAATAAGCATGGTATGAGTGATAAGTGATACCATCTTCTTATTAGTATACGTTTTATTTTTTGTACCTAGGATCCCATTTACTATGTCTTATAAGCTCTATTTCGGAAACCGTAGATGTCAGGACGAGCAGAGCAAACTGATTCAGAGCATGAGCTGCAGCAGGCTCCACAGTATTTGATCAACATCCTAGCATCATTTACAGCTGGAATAGCAGCCTTAGAAGAGCGTTTGGACAACTAGGTGACTCTAGCAACACCGTTAAATGAAATTCCTTCACCAATTACACCAGCTGAGTCTATTATATGGGTGTTATCAGAAGTTACGCCAACCCCAACTACCATTGAAGCTACATGAAAAGAAGAGAGCCCTAAGACAGGAGAAACTAGAGACAAAGCAAGAACAAGGGGACATTCGCAAGACGAGAAGGGCCTTAACTAGACAATTAGAAGCAACAAAATAATACTAGTCTGAGGGGACAACCAGATCAAACACCTCCAAAGCAGCACAGATTTCTAGGATATTATTATAACTATAACAAATCTGGCCATAGAGCCATAGAGTATCATGGTGAATTAATGAGAGGGCAACAAAGAAAGAGTCAGAACTCACAAAAAGGTACAAAGAGCGTGGAAACACCACAAAACACGGGTGCATGTTATAAATGCCACAAGATTGGACATAGAGCGAGAGATTATCACAAAGCACCAGTAGGAGGTCAACAAGAAAGAGATCAGAATCAGCAATTGTAGAATTGCGGGCATGGCCAACAACAGAGGATCGAGTCACCTCTGTTAACTTTGAGAATTGAAGATCAGATGCATGCAAATCAGGAGCTACCTCCGATTCAGAGAGATACTCATGTTACAGAGCCTTCAGTACAACAGAACATAATGATCAACCAAGTTTTTGAGATATATTATGTGATCTTGATATGAGTAGAGTCGTAGTGGAAGGTATGTTCTCGATGAACACCTTCTAGATTCGTATCTTTTGGGAAATTCACAATATGCTATCATGGATAGCCTTCAGTTAGTTACACATTCTCTAGACGATCCTTTTTAGTCTTCTTTCCTTTGGGAGAGGCATCCCTCTTAGAGAGTATTTGTAGGAGATGCATTATCAGCTTAGATGAGTCTAAGTTCAAAGTTGTTTAATCCTTTTTGCATACATACCCGAGCTTGATGTGATGTTTTAGTATGGATTGATTATTTTCCTACCATGTTAGTATCGACTGTTAGTAAAGATAGTCATTTTATAAGTATTCAATAGATTTGTATGGTATGTAACAACCATATAGGGTAACCAGAATACGAAGTTATTTCTGGCATATGTCGTGGAGGTGATGAGACGGGATCAGGTTGCAGATTTGAGTGAGACATGAGTGGTCTCAGAATATCATGATGTCTTGTAGGACATACCAGGTTTACCTCCAGTGAGAGAGGCCGAGTTTTACATTAAGTTGTAGTCAAGCACCGCACCGATACCCCGAGCACCTTATCATATGACACTTGTTGAATTGAGGAAGCTTTAGATCTAGCAAGATATCAGCTATAGAGGATTTATAACTTGTTTGACCGATAGAGCGCAGTTGAGCGCAGTTTCTCGAAGATTGATCTTCCTTCCAATTATATTTTGTCGCGGATTAGGGAGATGGACATCTCCAAAACCACCTTTCTGATTTGATATGAGTCTTTTGAGTTTCTTGTTATGTTGGTTGGGCTGACAATTGCACCCACAATATTCATGAATTTGATGAATCAGGTTTTCCGTCCATGCTTCTACCAGTTCGTGATAGTATTCACTGACGACATTTTTATTTATTCAAGATCAGAGGTCGAGTATGAACAACAATTACAGTTCACATTGCAGCTTTGCGGGAGCACCAATTATACGTTATATACGACAAGCATGAATTTTTGTTACCTAAGATCAGAATTTTGGATCATAGTATCAGCCGGTAGGGCATCGTAGTAAATCAAGCTAAGCTAAAGACCATATCAGAGATTCATAGCTTCTTAGGTTTGACCGGCCATTATAAGAAGTAACTTTAAGATTTCTCGAAGATTTTGACATCACTTACACGCCTTACGAAGAAAGGTGTACAGTTATTCAAAGCACAGAGTGTCAGAAAACATTTGGGGTTTGAAAGCTAAATTTATTACAACACCAGTGTTGGTTATTCTGAACGGTGATAAGATTTTCAATTTGTTTACATGAAAGAGTAGTTATTGGGTCCTAGAGGTGTTTTGACATAGACGCAAGGAGTAGTGACTTATATTTTAAGGTAATTGAGGAATCATGAGTAAAATTATCCCACACATGATTTAAAGTTAACAGCAGTGGTCTTCACATTTAAGAAGTAAAATCATCATTTGTATGGAGTACAAAGGAAACTATATGCGGATTATCAGAGTTTGGAAGTACCTTTATCCCGAAAGAAGTATAACCAGAGGCAGCGGCAATGAGTCAGGTTTATTAAAGATTACGAGTTTGCGATTTAGTATCAATTAGGGAAATATGAGTATTGTAGTAGACACGTTGAGAAGGAAGTATCATTGAGAGTTTATAGTTTTGTAATGTATATTGTATCGAGAACTTTACACTCTCAGCCAGATTAGCTTTAGACAGAAGATTAGCGGAAACAACTTTTTCTTAGGAGTTTTATCAGTGAAGTCATCTTAGAGTTATAGAAAGATCAGTACCCAGTTAAGAGATTCTTAGATTAAAAAATCCAAAAGAAGGTAACTTCGATATAGATTTAAGCAAAATGAGCTATTGAAACCGAAGGGAGTTTCTGAATTAAGGTCGGGTAGTGATGCCGGGTTATCCACAACTTAAGGAGGATTTATTTGATGAAGCATATCTTTATATCGTACCAAGTATACAGAACATTTAGATACATCGGAAATGTACAAAGCCTTGAAAGGATAAGTTAACGGAGCGGCGTGCGTAAGGAGATTTTGAAATATGTAGCTAAATATTTTACCTGCAAATAAGTGAAGGCAGTACGTCAGAGGCCAGTTAGAACTCTACAATCTTTACTCATTCCGAAGCGAAAGTAGGCAGATATTTCTATGGATTTCATTTTAGAGACGCCAAGATCAAAGAAAGAAACATAATCTATTTGGATTATAGTTGATTGGTTGACGAAACCGGTGCATTTATTACCCTTGAAAACGACTTATACAGCGAAAATGTATGCCAAGATAATTATTTAGGAAATAGTGAGATTTCATGAAGTTCCAAAGATGATTGTATTAAACGAAGGATTGGTGTTTACTCTACACTTTTGGAGGATATAACGCGAGCATGTGTTAGGGATTATTAGGACAACTAAGAGGACCACAACTCCATTGATTAGATTCATTTATAACAATAGTTATTGAACGATTATTTATAGGGCACCGTATGAAGCGTTGTAAGGGAGACTTTGTAGATCGTCTATTAGTGAGTAGAGCCAGAGAATAGTTATTATTTGGACCAAAAGTTGTAAGAGCACACTAAGGAGGAATGTAATATTGATTTGAGAACATATTCTTGCCACTCATAGTTGGCAAAAGAGTAATACAGATCAGAGGTGACAACCTCTAAAGTTTCATGTTGAAGATTTTATAGCAATAAAAGTATCACCAATAAAGGGCGTTTAGCGATTCAGTAGACGGGGGAAAACTTACCCCAAGATATGTTAATCCGTTCAAAAATTTTGAGCATGTTGGAGTTACATCATTTAGATTTGATTTTGTAGTATTGAGGTCGAGTATACACGATATATTTTATGTTTTAATACTCAAGAGGCACTTGCGCGATGAGGAGCAGCAAAGTGTGATTAATACACCAAGTATTAAGATTCATAATGATTTGATTACTGTAGAGATACCGGTTTGCATTACTGTTAGAAAAAACAAAAGGCTTAGAAACAAAGAGATTTATTTAGGATTTCTTTAGTAAACGTTCAATAGAATCGGCAAGGAGCCGAAGAAGTTAATTGAAAGCGCAAAAAGGATATAAGTCGCGACTACTCACATCTGTTTGAGCAGATAAGATGTTAAGTATATACATGAGGGTTTCCTTATTTGGATTATTTCACTTGACGTACCAGTCTCATATTATGGATTTCTAATTATTGATTTTATTTAGATTGCTTATCTTTAGTTTGGTATTAATGTTTAGATGTTTATTATTGATTTTATTTAGATTGCTTATCTTTAGTTTGGTATTAATGTTTAGATGTTTACAATTCGGGACATATGGTATATACATGAGGGTTTCCTTATTTGGATTATTTCGCTCGACGTACTACGTCCCGTATTGTATGTGTCTAAATATTAATTCCATTAGATATGAGGGGAAATGATCTAGGTCGACTATACTTAATAGATAGAGCATCCACTCCATCTAGCAGCCTTTCCCTTGGGGGCGGATGGAGGTGATCTTGTTATAGCACTCTGACGCTCTTGTTGTTGCTATTTTTCTTCTAATATTCTTTTAGGTAATTCGGAGTACCGGAGAGTCGCAGGATAATGGAGTTCTTGCATAGTCGCCGTCACATGAGATTTATTAGAGGCTCCACCGTAGTTTTATATTTTTGTTCAGAGCTTAGAGTTTATTTCATAGTATAAAGGTTGTGTGTCTTAGAACAATTTTCAGTTGTTTCTTGTCGAGATATATTTATTCATTTTGGATATCAGATGTATTCCAGGTTATTCATTGAGACATAATTTATTTATGAGATACTTCTTTCAGTATCATGTCTATTGTAGTTATTTACTTTCTTTTGTCTGTTTTGTACCTGCACTTTATTTTGATTCCATTAGAGGATAGTGCTGTGATTGGTAAAACTTATTATTACATAGAGTGGGTGCATGGTAGGTTTGACATCTCTAGGTTCATCTTGGACTACAACCATACGTGAAAACATGGGCGTCAAAAAATATAAAAGGCCACATTATCAATTTCCAACCGTTGTTAAAGTTTACTAACAACGGGAGAACCTTTGCTAGATATTTCAAAAATATTACCCTCTAGTGGCTGCAGTCTAAGATGAACCCAGAGATATCAAACCTGCCATGCACCCACACTGTGCAACAACATATATTAATGTTTGAGTATGCTAGGGATTGATTTGAGATCAATACCATGTATATCTGTGAGTATAGATGAGAAACATGCATGAAATCATGCACAAACCTGAAACTGAGTTGTTAGTAGTCGACTACTACTCAGAGTAGTCGACTAATAAGGTCGTTAGTCGACTAATGAAGTTATTAGTCGACTAATTGGGCTATTTCCAGAATTCTTTCAGGTTTCGAGTTGGTTTTGTTTTATTTATGAACCCAGTTGTTTATACCCCTATATATACTCATTAAAACGCTATTTTGAGAGATTATAATTCGTGAGAATAGTAGCTACCTTCCTTCTCAAATCCTAGCCCTAGTTTGGGAGATTTGGGAGATTTGGGAGAGTTTTGAGGTAATTGTTGAGAGGAAGGCGGAGTTTGGTGATCGTTGTTGAAAAGGAATCTTGCATACACGTGGTTGAGGAGTTCAACAGTACCCTGAGGCAAGATCATCTTCATCCAAACTTGCACTCTTAGTAATTTAAAGATTTAATGTGTCTATATCAATGTTTTGCATGTTTATTCATAGTTACATGTGATAAAAGGTAGAATTTTCATAATAGATCTTTAAACTATGATAGATATGGCATTTTTACTTGTTGTTTATATTAGAAGCATGATCGTGATCATTAAGGTTAATGATAATTTCAATTTTAACTTGTTATATAAGTTTAATCCATGTGCAAACCCTATTTTGTTAATTAATTATGTTTTTCTTGTAACTAATCATGCTAAGACCTAGGGTTGTGATATCTAGGCTTTGTAATCAGATTTAAAATGAAATATATCTCTGTCATGTGTAGCTTCTATCATGCTTTCATATTCATGTTGATTATATATGAGTAATTGAAGAAATTGATTAACAAAGATGTTCACCCTAATTAGATTAAGTTAATTCTATGTTTCATGTTCAAGTTAGACTCTGTTAAAGGTATACATAATGTTTAAATCTTGTTTAATATTGCATAAGTGCATGCTAATTGGTTATCTTCCTGTTCGCGCATGTCAGATTTCATGTTCATGCAGAGTAGTCGACTACTAAGCTTAGTAGTCGGCTACTTTGCCTCTGTTTCAGTATACAAAAACGTTTTCATAACAGAGTAGTCGACTAATGTTCATAATAGTCGACTACTAACACTGAGTTCGATTTCACAGAGTCTGGATGGACTCAGAGTAGTCGGCTACTAAGCTTAGTTGTCGACTACTAAGACTGTTTTCCTAAACTTTTTTGTCTTGCATCTGGTTAAGATGTGTTCACGGGGTTCGAACCGCACGATGATACACTTACAATCATGAACACGTACCACACATATGAGTATCCTGAAGGGGATTATGACAAGTGTGGAGTTAATTATGTTAGGTCCTTTATTTTGATAATTTTATTGGAGTTATCATAAAAGGTGAACTTGAATATGTCACTAACTAAGAATTAGAAAATTTAAAATCTATCAATTTGATCAATTATTACTTTAACTCTATTAATTTGACTAGTTTCATATAATTCTAAACTTCCTACAAGAATTAAATTCACATCTTTAAGAAATAAAAACAAGAAAAAGAAGACTAATTACAAAATTAAAAAGAAAAGAAAAATCTAAACTATGAACAAGAAATAAATCTAATTACAAAGAAAATAAAAATCTAAACTACAAAATAAATTGCAGAAATAAATGCAAGAAAAATAAATCTACTCTACAAATTAAAGTGCAAAAAGAAATAAAAAAGATAAGAAAATAAATCTACACTACAAGCATGAATTTAAATCTAACTAATAAGCAATAATAAAGAAATTACTAAAAAGAAATAAAAGAGAAAAGAATTGCAAACCTTCAAATTGCTCTTCATCTCTATCCTCATCATTCAACAAGAGGAGAAAGAACAAATTTAAAGAGGAAAAATTATTATTATTAATTGCAACTAAAGTTACAATTTTTGGAAGGCCTTCTCAATTAAGAGTAGCCCTCCTCTCCAAAAGGAATTTACAAAATTTTTCACACTCTTAACCCCTCACTCTCTACCCCTATTTATAGTAATTTTTAATGAATATGAGCCATTGGATTTGTCTTGAGCCCCAAGAAACAATCTCCACCTTTGAATTATTTGATTTTCAAAGTTAAATAAAAATCAAGTTCTAATTTGTAGCAGCTTGTCTTCATTTGATTTTTAAAACAACGTCCGGTCCAATTGATTTTTGGCCACTGCAGATGTCCAAAGTCCACAATCAAGTCCGGTCATTTGATTTTCGGCCACTGTAGATGTCCAAAGTCCACAATCAAGTCCGGCCCACAAATCAAAATGACTTTCGGCCCAGTTGCATTTTGA
>NC_033794.1:97646518-97659341 GCF_001876935.1 Asparagus officinalis
CAGGTGCCCTTGGTTCGCCAAAATTGAACACCTTGCTCACAGAGTGGGACTCGCCTAAACTGCTAGGCTCGCCCGATTTGAGCGGTTCGCCAAAACTGGGAACCTGGCTCAAGAGATTGGGCTTGCCTAAGCCGTTAGGCTCGCCTGATTTGAGCGGTTCGCCGAAGCTGGGAACCTGGCTCAAAGAGATGGGTTCGCCTAAACTGCTAGGCTCGCCCGATTCGAGCGGTTCGCCAAAAATGGGAACCTGGCTCAAGAGGTTGATTCGCCTCAAGCCTGAATAATAATTCAGGCTGTCGTGGGGGATGAGGGATTGCGCCTCGAGACGAGCGAGAGCTTTTCGTCGCCGCTGTTTGGATCTTTTTGAACGAGGAGCGTTCATGTCGACGACGGAGGCGTATTCTGCGTCGACACAAATGGTTGATTCCTCTTGCACAGGGGTCTGCGAGGATCGTTCATCGACCCATTCAGCAGCCCCTAGACCTGCATTCTCGAATCTCGGCTCGGCCTCAACTGGTTCGGGGGGAAAAGAACCCCCTGCCTCGGCTTGGGTAGATCCCTCAGGCTTGGTTGCCTCAGCCTCTTGGGGCTGGGCCACCCGCACGACTCTGCAACCATCGCGAGATGTATTGCTGCGAGAAGAGGACGATTGTAAGTACCCTTCGAATTTGATCACAAGGGACTCAACAGTAGTCCCTGCAGCAACTTCGTCAGACTGCGCCACCACCAATTCATCTGAATGAACGGATTCTCCCACTGTGGTCGCCATCTTCTGTAGGGTGAAAATTTGATTCTTCCGAAGAAAGGAGTTTCGTTTGTATTTATAAGAAAGCTTATTACAAACTAACAAATCAAATGTTTACAACAGAAGCAGAGGGAAGGCCCTCTTTGTTTTGTGTGGGGACTTTAGGTGGCGATAGGATGCCTCGCTCGGTGCTCGTGCCGAGTCTGCTTCCCTTGGACGATCCGATCGAAGTTGATGCCGGAGCCGGAGCTTCGGTTCTCAAATGAGGGAGCCTTTGGCAAAGGTCCAGGTTCAACCTTTGGGAGATTAGCCAGCAGAATATGCAACGGCCAATCCCCCTTCTTCATGCTGCTGAAGATGGGTTTTAACAGGCAAGGGATGGCATGGGCTATCCCTTGATTCATGGGATTTGACCACTAATAGAGGTGAGGGAGATAGCTTGACTGCTCCTTGAATTATGGGATGTGACCACACGTTGTTCGGAGACGTCCTGCTGTTCATTCGTACCGTCAATGGTCATTCGAAGAGCTGTGCTCTGCATCACGCTACATAGGAGTGGGAAAGCCCCTCCTCGTATGCGTGACAACGGCTGTCAGATGCTTGCGTGGATCTGACCAACCACCGAGCGTTGGCGGCTCTCGTCCCTTCACCTGGACAACTGAGGTGAGCCGCATTTATGAGGGTGCAGGCTGTTTCGGCGCCTGTCCGCTCATTCGTACTGTGGACGGCCATCTGACGGGCCTGGAGTATTGTGCCCTCTCCCTTGATTTGTGGGATTTGACCACTGATGTAACTGTTCCCATACTCCAAGTGGGCAGTTGACAGTGAGCTGGCGAGTCTGCAGCTTGGGTCTGCAGGCGAGCTTGCAGGCGAACTGGGTCTGCAGGTGAGTTTGGGACTGCAGGCGGACTTGGGTCTGCAGGCGAGCTAGCAGGCGAACTGGGTTTGCAGGCGAGCTCAGGTGCGCAGGCAGACTTGGGTCTGCAGGCGGATTTGGGACTGCAGGCGAATTTGAGTTGCAGGCGAGCTCCTGAGCATGGATTGAAGAATAGGCCGTAACTTTCAAACCGTAAGTCGGAATTGGACGAATTATATATGAAAATCGCCTATCTCGACGAGATGGAGCCATCCGAACCGAGCCGAAGGCTTCGGTTCGCTTCCTCCGTTTTGCCAAATTCCTTACGGTTTGGGAGATATCTGCGTTTTCCCCTTTTTCTGCTATTTCGGGCGAGGTTTTAGCAGTTTTGTTCTGAACTTCTCTGATAAGGATTTAAAGGCAATTTTTATTGCCTACAAAACCCCCTCCAAAGTTTTCAGACCTGAATCAGGCCGCATGGGGTCTGGAACACTTTGGATATGAAGTCCCGTAAAGTGATCCCTGCTCTTCACTCGCAGCTGATGATCGCCTTCTAGGATTTTGAGCAAACCCTCAGCTATCAACGGACTTGATTTGTCTTTACCAACTGCCGTTTGAGTTGGACTAGCCATGCTCTTGCCCTTAGCATGGTAAGTTGTTGAGGAGTTTCTTTTAGGCTCAATGCTAAAATTTCTCCTCTATCCTTAGCCTTTCGAGGCATTTGGATTAAGAGTGTAGGGAGCAGTTTAGACTCATGCACCAGTTGGAGTATAAGGGGGCAGTTTAGACTCATGCACCAGTCGGAGTATAAGGGGGCAGTTTAAACTCATGCACCAGTTGGAGTGTAAGGGGGAAACTTGTCTTCTCTTAGGGCAAAGATGAAGACGAACCCTGATTTGTCTTCTCTTGGGGCAAAGACGAACCCTGAAATAGCAGCACATCGCATAGTAGGCCACTATCAAACAACAACGCCTTTTATGGGAAAGACGGTGCTGGGAGAATCAAATCGTTCAGGGACGTATGAGTATGACGACTGATCGGACAACGTCATTTGCGGGAATGACGGTGTCGGCTATCAGAGGTAATCGTTAACGTGATAGGAATTGCCGCGATCGGAGCGACTTTGAGGACCTACCATCCTTTTGAAGAGGATTGGTAAGTTGATTTTGTCAGAGGTGTAGTGTTAACATGACAGTGGGAGTTTATTGCGATTTGAGCAACTCTATGGACCTACCATCCTATTGAAGAGGACTGGTAAGTTGATTTGTCAGAGGTAACTGTTAACGTGACAGTGGGGGTCCCGCCATCCTATTGAAGAGGATTGGCGGGGGATTGTGGCTTTGGTCCTAACTATCTGAAGGTTTGACCAAGTGGGAGTTTGATGCAGCCCACCTGAACTGCTAGTCTCGCCTGTTTTGAGCGGTTCGCCATAAATGAAAACCAGGCTCAAGAAGTGGGGCTCACCTAACTGTTAGGCTCGCCTGATTTGAGCGGTTCGCCCGTACTGGGAACCTGGCTCAAGAAGTGGAAGTGTGGGGAATAGTTTAACCTCTTATACCAGTTGGAGGATCAGAAGAAGCAGTTTATACTCGTGTACTTGTCGGAGTGTTAAGGGAGCAGTTTAAACTCATGCACCAGTTGGAGTGTCAGAAGAAGCAGTTTATACTCGTGTACTTGTCGGAGTGTTAAGGGAGCAGTTTAAACTCATGCACCAGTTGGAGTGTCAGAAGAAGCAGTTTATACTCGTGTACTTGTCGGAGTGTTAAGGGAGCAGTTTAAACTCATGCACCAGTTGGAGTGTCGAAGAACTATCAGAGGTGATTGTTAACGTGATAGCTTTGTAGGCCCGTCGTCCTATTGAAGAGGATCGACGGGAGATTGTCAGAGGTGTAGTGTTAACTTGACAAGATTGTCGCGATTAGAGCGACTATGTGGGCCCGCCGTCCTGTTGAAGAGGATCAACGGGGGAAATTTGGAGGATATGAGGGATCGGTCTCCACTACCAAGGCATCTTGGTCATCATCCCCTCGAAATTCATGCGGGTCTTCGTCACCCATATGCTTGAGCATGCTCTCGACTTGTTCTCCTTGGCGGAGTAAGTCTTTCCATGAGCGAGCTTCAACAGCGCCCATATTGGACAGAACGCTGATGGAGAGATTGTTCCGGCACATCTCGATGAGCGTGGCCTCGGAAACTCGATCGCGGGAATGCAACGATCGGTTTCTGAATCTCTTGACAAAGCTGCTTACAGACTCTGTCTTCCTCTGCTTCACAGTTAGCAGGGTGGCCATAGATACTTCTGTGTCATCATCGAAGAATCTGGCCACGAAGAGCCTTTCCATGTCCTTCCAGCAGGTGATGGACCCAGGCTCCAATCTGCGAAACCATTCAAAAGCGACCCCCTTGAGGGTACCAATGAACAGTCGAGTCATAATGGGATCGTTTCCCACTATGTGTCCAGTTTGCGCCTGGAAGTAGTAGATGTGCTGGGTAGGAGAACCCTTTCCATTGAACTGCAGGAGGTCCAGCGGCTCGAACTTTGCCGGGTAGGAGACCGCATCCCATTCAATTGGATACGGTCTGACAACCCCCAGCTTGTTCGCATGCTTCTGGAGCTTCAAGGCGTCGAGTTGACTTTGGAGATCGTCAAACCTCTTGTCTCTTGGGTTATGGCCCGAAGATGACGCTCCTCTAGATGACTCGGATGAGGAGTGAGAAGGAGTAGGCACCCGCTCTTTGTGCTTCAAGGATTTATGCGAAGCCCGCGAAGTCCTCTCTCTCTTCCTCTTCTTCTCGCTCAGGAGCTGCTCCAACATCTCCTTCAGGGAGTCGATGGTTGCTTGTTGCTCGTCGAGCCTCCTAGACATCTCCTCAGGGATGTCAGTCATGTGCACATTTGTGTGCTTGCCCTGAACTGAGCTTGAAGTCTCCGACATTGCCACTGCTGAGCAATCGTCGTCGTCGTCGTCGTCAGAGACGGACGTCAGACCCGTGCAGGCAAACGAGGTGGCCACCCCCATTTGGGCGTGAGCGTGTTGGCGAGGTTCATGCTGGCGAGGTTCGCCCGTCAGGCGAGATTGGCACAGTGTGCCTGCGCCTGTCTGGCGAGCTGTTGCTTCGCCTTTCTGGCGATCTTGGGCCGTCAGGCGAGCTTGGTGAAGTTCGCTTGTTTGACGAAGCCCTCTTAAACTGCAGAGTTCGCCAGGTGCCCTTGGTTCGCCAAAATTGAGCACCTTGCTCACAGAGTGGGGCTCGCCTAAACTGCTAAGCTCGCCCGATTTGAGCGGTTCGCCAAAACTGGGAACCTGGCTCAAGAGGTTGGGCTCGCCTAAACTGCTAGGCTTGCCCGATTTGAGCGGTTTGCCAAAATCGGGAATCTGGCTCAAAGAGATGGGCTCGCCTAAACTGCTAGGCTCGCCTGATTTGAGCGGTTCGCCAAAAATGGGAACCTGGCACAAAAGGTTGATTCCCCCAAGCTTGAATAATAATTCAGGCTGTCGTGGGGGATGAGGGATTGCGCCTCGAGACGAGCGAGAGCTTTTCGTCGCCGCTGTTTGGATCTTTTTGAACGAGGAGCGTTCATGTCGACGACGGAGGCGTATTCTGCGTCGACACAAATGGTTGATTCCTCTTGCACAGGGGTCTGCGAGGATCGTTCATCGACCCATTCAGCAGCCCCTAGACCTGCATTCTCGAATCTCGGCTCGGCCTCAACTGGTTCGGGGGGAAAAGAACCCCCTGCCTCGGCTTGGGTAGATCCCTCAGGCTTGGTTGCCTCAGCCTCTTGGGGCTGGGCCACCCGCACGACTCTGCAACCATCGCGAGATGTATTGCTGCGAGAAGAGGACGATTGTAAGTACCCTTCGAATTTGATCACAAGGGACTCAACAGTAGTCCCTGCAGCAACTTCGTCAGACTGCGCCACCACCAATTCATCTGAATGAACGGATTCTCCCACTGTGGTCGCCATCTTCTGTAGGGTGAAAATTTGATTCTTCCGAAGAAAGGAGTTTCGTTTGTATTTATAAGAAAGCTTATTACAAACTAACAAATCAAATATTTACAACAGAAGCAGAGGGAAGGCCCTCTTTGTTTTGTGTGGGGACTTTAGGTGGCGATAGGATGCCTCGCTCGGTGCTCGTGCCGAGTCTGCTTCCCTTGGACGATCCGATCGAAGTTGCTGCCGGAGCTTCGGTTCTCAAATGAGGGAGCCTTTGGCAAAGGTCCAGGTTCAACCTTTGGGAGATTAGCCAGCAGAATATGCAACGGCCAATCCCCCTTCTTCATGCTGCTGAAGATGGGTTTTAACAGGCAAGGGATGGCATGGGCTATCCCTTGATTCATGGGATTTGACCACTAATAGAGGTGAGGGAGATAGCTTGACTGCTCCTTGAATTATGGGATGTGACCACACGTTGTTCGGAGACGTCCTGCTGTTCATTCGTACCGTCAATGGTCATTCGAAGAGCTGTGCTCTGCATCACGCTACATAGGAGTGGGAAAGCCCCTCCTCGTATGCGTGACAACGGCTGTCAGATGCTTGCGTGGATCTGACCAACCACCGAGCGTTGGCGGCTCTCGTCCCTTCACCTGGACAACTGAGGTGAGCCGCATTTATGAGGGTGCAGGCTGTTCCGACGCCTGTCCGCTCATTCGTACTGTGGACGGCCATCTGACGGTCTTGGGGTACTGTGCCCTCTCCCTTGATTTGTGGGATTTGACCACTGATGTAACTGTTCCCATACTCCAAGTGGGCAGTTGACAGTGAGCTGGCGAGTCTGCAGCTTGGGTCTGCAGGCGAGCTCGCAGGCAGACTTGGGTCTGCAGGCGGATTTGGGACTGCAGGCGAATTTCGAGTTGTAGGCGAGCTTCAACTGCAGGCGAAGCTGGGGACTGCAAACGGATTTGATACTGCAGGCGATCTTCAAGCCGTTAGGCGAGCTCTATAGCATGGATCGAAGAATAGGCCGTAACTTTCAAACCGTAAGTCGGAATTGGACGAATTATATATGAAAATCGCCTATCTCGACGAGATGGGGCCATCTGAACCGAGCCAAAGGCTTCGGTTCGCTTCCTCCGTTTCGCCAAATTCCTTACGGTTTGGGAGATATCTGCGTTTTCCCCTTTTTCTGCTATTTCGGGCGAGGTTTTAGCAGTTTTGTTCTGAACTTCTCTGATAAGGATTAAAGGCAATTTTTATTGCCTACAATCACTCAGTAGGGGTTCTTGGTGCTAAGTGATAAGGACTTAACACGAAGGGGTTTGACAATTCGTCAATGATTGACAGATCAAAATTCTAAGCATTATATCCGGACTCTAACCATGAAAGTATTGAGTGCACGAACATAGCAGAAGTTTGGATGGATTAAACAGGAAAGAATTTTGGTGGTCCTACCGTTAATTAGTCTGATCGGTGGGGGATTGTGTGGTGGGAGACTGTGAGTCGTCAAACACCAATGAGAGTTTTGTGAGGGAAAATTGATCCAATGAAGTGATCGAATCTCATCTCAGCAAAAGGGTGTTCGGAAATCATAATAGGAGTTTAGTGTTTATCACTTTGTTCATAATGATCAGGTTATCCCTAAGAATATTACATTTAATATTCTTCCGGGAACTTCCCCTTACATGAATTATCCACCCTCAGCTTTCTTTGCAAAACTGGGTGTAACGAGGAGTATATTATCCTCAGTCGCATGCTCGGGTTATCCTTAAGAATATAAGATTCTCTAGGAACTTCTCGTGATATAAATCATCCACCCCCAGCTTTCTTTGCGAAACCGGGTTTAACATTGTACTTAGTTAGATGACCGAGAAGCAGTTTATACTCGTATACTCTTTGGAGTGTGAGAAGGAGCAGTTTATACTCTTATACTTTTAGGAGTCTTCATTCGTCTCAATTTAGCGTTATAACGCCGGCTTCAACCAAGGTTTGGATGCTATTCTTGAGAGCGAAGCAAACCTTGGTGGGATGAAGGATCCTCCTGTGGTATGCACAATACTTTGGATCCGAAATGTTATCAGCTTCCTCCTGATTTGTGATAGGTGGAAACTTGATCTTGTTGTTTTCAAGGAGAGATTCGAAAATGGCTAGAACGTCTTCGTCCTTGAAAGAGTACTCTTTTTGGAGTCTCGAATTCGAAGTCTTTTGCTGTCTCCGGGATTGTTATTGTGATGTTTGATTAGCATCAACATCTGCTGCAGGTGTCTTTCCCTTACCACGGGAAGCGAAGTTCAAGTTTGAAGGATTATCCATCGATTAGCTCCTCTCGGTCTTCTTCCTTAGGAGGAAGCGTTCGGCTTGTTCACCGTGCACCTTTAAGTCTTTCCAAATGTTGGATGGTGCGACTCCCATAACTTTCAATATCTCAATAGATAGGTTGTTATGACATGTCTGGAGGATGAAGTCCTCCGTGATCAGATCTCGATAGTTCATTGCTTTATTCCGGAAGTGCTTGACAAAGTCGTCGACCGTCTCGTCGTCTTCTTGCTTCTCATCAAAAAGTGTCCCGATGGATACCTCGTTATCGTCATCAAAGAAACTGCCGAGGAATGAGCTCTCCATATCGTCCCAGTTGTTAATACTTCCGGGCTTGAGACGACGGTACTAATCGAAGGCCGACCCCCGAAGGGTACCAATGAATGACAGAACCATCAAAGCTTCATTGCCGAAGATCATGCCCAAGTGAGACTTAAAGTAGATTAAATGCTGAGTGGGCGAACCCTTCCCATCAAACGGTGTGAAGTTGATCAGGTTGAACTTCGCCGGATACGGGATCGAATCCCACTCTATCGGATATGGACACGGAATACCGGTCATTTTCACCTCTCGAGCAGACATCAGAGCGTTGATTTTACTCTCGAGATCTTTCATTTTCTCATCCTCGCTCATATCGGGGCTTAGACGATTCTTAAGAGGAATAACGGGGCCACCCCTAGTATTGTCATTATTGGTAGGACCACCCCCAGCGTTTTGGTTAAGGGGAGGGTTCTCAGTATCGAGACATTTATCCACATCTGAATCGCTACCTACTTGGTCAGCAAGGTTACGATGGCTGGATTCACCGAACTGATTGGACAGAGCCCGAATTTGTTGGTCATGCTCTTCCCTCATTCGTAGCATAGCCATTTCCATTTCGATCTTGAATGCCTCTTTCTGTTTGGTTAGAGCATCCTCGTAGCATAGCCATTTCCATTTCGATCTTGAATGCCTCTTTCTGTTTGGTTAGAGCATCCTCGAGAATTTTAGCGATTTGCTCGGTGTTGATCATGAATGCTTCATGCGATTGTCCTGGGCTAGACACCGTTTGGTCAGAAGCGACTGCAGAGTTGGCATCTGATGCTTCATCATCGGAGGATAATCCCCTCTGCATTCTCAGATAATCCATTTGTCTAATAGTTCACAATCGCAATCGGGTTAGACGATGCGATATAAGCGGGTCAAAGCTAGAAGGTCGAATTGACTTTCCCTTATCAGCCATATTTATTGTGACTTTCGGGAATTCGTCACCTTGAACAGCCGATCGCTTTTTATGGAGACGCTTTGGTCTGGACTTGGCCATTCCGTTAGAGATCCTCTCGAATACCGAGACCCTCTGCGGAGCGGTCTTGGGGCAGCTGCACGCTGATAATACTGCCCTGATAATGTTTGTGCACGGACAATGAGAGTCCGTTTCTCGGGTACTTCTCTTTTCGAGATCTGTTCGTACCCCCAGCCCGATAGTACAACTCATCGGTCAGATGACTGGAGCAACCTATCGTGTGTTGACACGACTCCTCAGGTATAATGTCGTCGTCTGACGAACACGTTTCCTTCTGAGAGCTTGCTGTCTTATTGGCATTCTTAAGAGTCACATGTTTGGAGCTATGCTTTTGGGAGCACGAGCTTTTGACGGGCTCTTGGTCTTCAATTCGCCGTCCGAGGCGATCAATTGCAGGGGTTTTCCCATTATACAAAGGCCCTGACTTGTTGCAAGGGCGTGTACGACCCCCAGCTCAATTGGTTGCTCGGGGTTCAGTCACTGGACCTAAGCGTTCTTTGATCGGAACTTTGCCTCGATCCTCGTGCAAAGGACCCAGGTGATCCGTCATCCTTATCTTGAAACGAGACGAGTCTCTGTGGTCGTAAGGCATCACCGGGAGTGCGGAGTTCATCGGGACAGAAACAGAGACTATCGGAGGCTTAAACAGGACCGCGGAAGGTGAACCAGATGCGAACCGAACCGAACCGGGTGTGAACCGGCGCAAACAACCACTGAGCCACTAGATGGCGGTTTGCGCATTCTAGTAGTTTCAGGCAATGTTTGACTTTTTGTCGACGCCGTTTCGGACTTTGGTTTCCAGACTTGGTGTGGTTTCTGTGGCTTTTTGATCATCTCTTTTTGCTTTAGCTTCTGCGCTTCTCGTACGAAAATTCGTGCGTGCACAATCAAGGCGCAACGCTTCTGAATGCGCTCCTCGAGGGTTGAGCGGGTCCGTTTGACTTGGATCCACTCATTCTCTATTGGTTTGGAGGAGAGGCAATTTATCTGCTGCTGGGGCACTTGGTGCCTTCTGCGTTTTAGATCCGTCTCATAGCCAATCCCGTCAATAGGCTCCAAACCTTAACAAATCGGCATGCAAGTCGTTGGCGCTGCCTTTGGCGTGCCCTCTTTGATAAGGTTGGCGCGTCTACAGCGGTTATCTCCTTGATTAAGGAGGAATCCAGATCTGTAGATTCGGATTCATTGGAGGCCGGAGGGGCGTTGCAAGGTGCAGCTACCGCAGTAATGGGGGCTTTGATCTTCCTGCGCTTGCGAGGGGTAGAGGATCTGGAGGAGGAGGACGACAGATACTCCTCGAACTTTAGTTGGTCGAATTCGTACTCGACCACTTCTTCAATCAGGATTTGGATCTGTGGTTGTGGCACGACAGCTTCGGCAACGAAGCTGTTGGCTCCCACTGTGGTCGCCAGCTTGTTTGGGTCAAAAGTTGAGATTTTTATTGGTGATGAACTCATTACAATTTTAGCCATTGCAATAAGTTTAAAAAAGAAAGAAAGTCGATCTTTTTATAAGATCTCCTTTACATAATGAAAATAAAGATTACAACTCTTATCAAACAGCACAACGAACGTTTATCACCCGCTGCTTGTGTGGGATCTTTGCCTGTGTCGGGGACGTTAATATCCGTGGACCATCGCGGATCAGATCCGGTTGACAGATTGATGATCAAAGCTCTTACTTCACGAAGGAAGTAATCGCTGCAATGGTAATCTCGACCAAACGAGATTACGGATCTTCTCGAGATTTAAGACCAAGCTTAAATCCGGAGGAATAGGGGATAGGTCTCAGATCTCTTGAACTCCACTCTTTATGCACAGGAGATCGCCAAGATCTGCTGACCCTTGCTATAAACTCGTGGCTCCACTCTCCAATTCGGCAGCGTTTCGCCTTCTTGATCTCCTCCTCAAAAATGAACACTTGAACTCTTATTTATAGGCTTGGTTGATGTTTTTTTCAGATCAAAACGAGGGATCCCCTCTATCTTCAGTTAGCAACAACATAACCACTGTATCAGATCAGTTGGAACACCCAAATCTGAAAGAATCCATCAAAGAACGGAAAAAAAACCCGATTCTGACCAGTTCACCGAAGTGGCTCGGCCTTGGCCGGGCCACCAAATGGTGGCTCGGCCTTGGCCGCTTTGGCGCGACTCGGCCGCCAGGGGCTTTATCTGTTTTCCGGGTTTTGACTTGTTCCATCATTACGCGTATTTCGTCATTTCGTTGATCTGTACGCTGTTTTGGTGGCCCATGAGCGTGCAGGCCACTTGGTTTGCCGATTTGGTGGCTGGTGAGTACACGGGTCACTTGGAGGTGGCCGATGAGTGCATAGGCTATTCGGTTCACCATTTTGCTTCATGTGTTCATCGGCATCGGATAATCCTCTTAGACTTAGATAGTGGCGTTCATCACCTTCTCTCTGTCTCGAGCTGTGTGTGGATCCCTATAGGTATTTTTAGACGCCTACAATATACACAACCTAACAAAAAAAATACAACTAATAAACACAACAAAATATCTACAATGTGCAAAATCTGTAACTAAGTTGTATAAACTTATAACACTCATTTCACATCCTAAATAAACTATAAAACTATTGATAAAATATAAAAGAAATAACTATGTTAACTAATAAACAATATAACCCAAATAACACAAATAAACTAATAAATTAATAAAATTAAAGACAACATAAAAATACATACAAGAAAAACATATAACTTGATAAATAACCAAACAATAATGATAACAAAATGCGTACATGAAAGGTAAAATGTGATCAAAATTATGTGGTAACACACACAACAAACATGTATAAGTAATATGTACACTACTTAGGATTAATAAAACAAATAAAACACAAAATAAAAACAACTACACCATAACACGACTACTAACAAAAATTGTAGCAAAAACATAATAAATACTAAATCACAATAAGTATAGCAATACATAAATTAAAACGTGAAAAAACATGAGCAAGAATATATTGCATAAAATATAAAACTCACTAACTATAAAAATATTTCGACTAAATACGTAACTATAATTCAAAATGTAAAAACACAAAAATTAAAGCTAAACAAACGCACACATTGTAACAACCTTTAATAACCTATATACAAACTTTAAAGCCATAACACCACACACTCACAACGAAAATAACAACTCCTATTCAAAGAAAAATATAAGAATAAAATGATATTATTATAATATGATCTACGAAAAAAATATAAAAATAAGAGAAACAGAACAGAAGAGTAACATGATGTAAAATAACACAAGTCAAAATAATGAAAAATACCAATCTGACAAAGAAAAACATAATTGAAGGACGATGTAAAATAACACAAGTCAAAATAATGAAAAATACCAATCTGACAAAGAAAAACATAATTGAAGGACTCAATGCATTCAAATAAGTAATGAAAAATACCAATCTGACAAAGAAAAACATAATTGAAGGACTCAATGCATTCAAATAAGTAACGAAAAAATTAACAGTATAAAACTCAAAATAAATTAATACATACAATAATCGCAGAATACACTGAAACATAAATGCTTACTAATAATACTGACACTCACAAACATACTACTAGATAAATGTGACGCCCCTGGGTTCACACAAGGCTGCAGTCCGAGGTGAAACCAAAAATGTCAAACCTGCTATGCACCACAC
>NC_033794.1:97660341-97666076 GCF_001876935.1 Asparagus officinalis
CATCGTCTTCTTATAGCCATCCCGTTACAATAAATCAAGCAAAAAAAATAATAAATGTCACACTGTTCCTCTTGTAACGAATCGCAAGCTCCTGTTTTGCGTTGCTTGCTGCTTGTGGGTGTCCTTTGCCAATCGCCCGGGTTAATCCGTGGCCACGCGCGCATCTAGATCCGTCGGATTACACGAGTATGCGGGTATTATTCCCCCGAACGGAATAATAGCCGGAGGATTAATCCACCAACGGAATACACCCTCAATCTCGGAGATCTAAGACCAGCTTAGATTGTGTAGTCCGTTAGCATCTCGTAGATCTCAGCCGGATCTTTGTAATCCAAGATGACAATCATATCAATGAAAAAGAAAACAGTTTTCCACGCGAACAAGTGGAAGTCGGTCCCATACCCGGCAAAGTTCAACTTGATCAACTTCACGTCGTTCGATGGGAAGGGCTCACCTACTCAGCATCTGATCTACTTCAAGTCCCACTTGGGTATGATCTCTGGTAACGAAGCCTTAATGGTTCGATCATTTTTTGGTACCCTTCACAGGCCTGCCTTCGATTGGTACCGCTGTCTCAAGTCCGGAAGTTTCAACAACTGGGAAGACCTGGAGAGCCTGTTCCTCGCTCACTTTTTTGATGATGATGCCAAGGTGTCAATCAAGACACTCTTCGATGAAAAACAGGAAGACAACGAGACGGTCGATGACTTCGTAAAGCGCTTCCGGAATAAGGCGATGAATTGCCGAGATCCGATCACAGAGGACTTCATCCTCCAAACCTGTCATAACAACCTCTCTTTGGACGTGTTGGAAGTTATGGGAGTGGCACCCTCGAACATCAGGAAAGAGTTGAAAGTGCACAGAGAGCAGACCAAATGCTTCCTCAGAAGGAAGCAAAAGAAGCCAACCGATGGCTAATTCTCCAAACTCAGACGTCGCAACAATAACCCCGGAGACAGCGAAATACTTCGGGTCCAAAACTCTAAAAAGAGTACTCCTTCAAGGACAAAGATGTTCCAACCATTTTCGAGTCCCTCCTTGAAAACAACAAGATCAAGCTACCACCTATCGCAGATCAGGAGGAAGCGGACAACACTACGGATCCGAAGTACTGTGCGTACCACAATAGGATCCTTCATCCTACAAAGGCTTGCTTCACTCTCAAGAATAGCATTCAAACCTTGATTGAAGTCAGCGTTATAATGCTAAATTAACCCGAATGAAGACTCTGATAAGTATAAGAGTATAAACTGCTCCTTCTGACACTCCGAAGAGTATACAAGTATAAACTGCTTCTCGCTCCTTCAACAGATGCATGAGGTTAAACTGCTCCCTGCATACTCCAATAGGTATATGAGTCTAAACTATTTCCTACCTTTGACGGGAAGTTCTTGGAGAATTTTATACATAATATTCTTAAGGATAACCCAGTCATGCAGCTGAGTACAATGTTAGACCCAGTTTCACAAAGAAAGCTGGGGGTGGATGTAACGGGAAGTTTCCGAAAGAATTCTATATAGTGTATTCTTATGGATAACCCGTTCACTACAAGAAGGTGATGAATAAGAAACTCTCACTCAAACTCCCGCTACGTCTGTGCACTCAACACTCCTCACTTTTTTGATGATGATGCCAAGGTGTCAATCAAGACACTCTTCGATGAAAAACAGGAAGACAACGAGACGGTCGATGACTTCGTAAAGCGCTTCCGGAATAAGGCGATGAATTGCCGAGATCCGATCACAGAGGACTTCATCCTCCAAACCTGTCATAACAACCTCTCTTTGGACGTGTTGGAAGTTATGGGAGTGGCACCCTCGAACATCAGGAAAGAGTTGAAAGTGCACAGAGAGCAGACCAAATGCTTCCTCAGAAGGAAGCAAAAGAAGCCAACCGATGGCTAATTCTCCAAACTCAGACGTCGCAACAATAACCCCGGAGACAGCGAAATACTTCGGGTCCAAAACTCTAAAAAGAGTACTCCTTCAAGGACAAAGATGTTCCAACCATTTTCGAGTCCCTCCTTGAAAACAACAAGATCAAGCTACCACCTATCGCAGATCAGGAGGAAGCGGACAACACTACGGATCCGAAGTACTGTGCGTACCACAATAGGATCCTTCATCCTACAAAGGCTTGCTTCACTCTCAAGAATAGCATTCAAACCTTGATTGAAGTCAGCGTTATAATGCTAAATTAACCCGAATGAAGACTCTGATAAGTATAAGAGTATAAACTGCTCCTTCTGACACTCCGAAGAGTATACAAGTATAAACTGCTTCTCGCTCCTTCAACAGATGCATGAGGTTAAACTGCTCCCTGCATACTCCAATAGGTATATGAGTCTAAACTATTTCCTACCTTTGACGGGAAGTTCTTGGAGAATTTTATACATAATATTCTTAAGGATAACCCAGTCATGCAGCTGAGTACAATGTTAGACCCAGTTTCACAAAGAAAGCTGGGGGTGGATGTAACGGGAAGTTTCCGAAAGAATTCTATATAGTGTATTCTTATGGATAACCCGTTCACTACAAGAAGGTGATGAATAAGAAACTCTCACTCAAACTCCCGCTACGTCTGTGCACTCAACACTCCTATTGTCAGAGTTCGGACATAGTACTCAGAATTTTATCTCTTAATCATTGACAATTGGTAAACCCCTTCGTGTTAAGTATTTGTCACTTAACACCAGGAACTCCCTTCGAGTGATTTGTATGAATCAACACTCCCACTATAATTTGTACTCCTACTTAGTCAAACCTTCCTACAGTTAGAACCATAACCAAAATCTCCTCTCGATTTCTTCCATGAATGAGAGGTTCACTTTCAGATTGAGCGATCAAACCTTCCTACAGTTAGAATCATCTCAAACCTCTCACCTGGTCAAACCTTTCTATAGTTAGGACCACAACCAAAATCTCCTCTCGATTCTTTCCATGAATGAGAGGTCCACTTTCAGATCGAGTGATCAAACCTTCCTACAGTTAGGATCGTCTCAAACCTCTCACCAGGTCAAAACTTTCTACAGTTAGGACCACAACCGAAATCTCCTCTCGATTCCTTCCATGAACGAGAGGTCCACTTTCAAATTGAGCGATCAAACCTTCCTACAGTTAGAGTCATATCAAACCTACCATTTGGTTAAAACTTCCTACAGTTAGAGGTAAAACCACAATTCACTCTCGATAAACGAGAAACCCACCTTTAGCTCAGTTATCAAACCTTCCGACAATTAGGATTATCCGGATCTTTTTGATTCTCGGAGTGGAGATCCCACTCTTAGTTTCACTCTTCAGATTCTCAAAGTGGAGATCCCACTTTGAGTTTCCTTTGTAACTGGAGATAAAATATAAAATTCTCCCTCTTCAGCTTTTGGAGATAGAATATAAAATCCTTCCTCTCCCGCATCGGGTTCGTCTTTGCCCCAAGAGAAGACATAATCTTTCAACATTATAACTCCTAAAATCCATGCTTCATAAGCATGAAGAATTTTATCCTGAAGCCTAAGTAGGGATAAGTTAGCGCCTAACACGCGTTGTCGGTTAGTCTTTTGCTGTAAGAAGGACAAAAGCCCACATATTCAATATTATGGCAGGTTGTTATTCATAACGTCAAAATCCGCGCCTTACACGCTTGAGGAATTTTATCACGAATCCTAAGTAGGGATAAGGTAACGCCTAACACGTATTGCCGGTTTAGTATTTCACCGATTAAAAAAGACACCAGAATCCAAGTCTGGGGAATTTTATCCCAAAGCCTAAGTAGGGATAAGTCAGCGTCTAACTCGCGTTGCCGGTTAGTCTTTTACCGTAAAAAGGACAAAAGTCTACATATTCAATATTGTGGTAGGTTATTATTCAAAACGCTAAAATCCGTGCCTTACACACGTGGGGAGCTTTATCTCGACTCCTAAATAAAGATAAGCCTACGCCTAACGCACGTTGCCGGTTTAGTCTTTCACCGGTTGAAGAAGACACCAAAATCCGAGTCTGGGGACTTTTATCCTGAATCCTAAGTAAGGATGAGTCAGCGCCTAACACGCGTTACCGGGTAGTCTGTTCCCGTAAGAAAGACGAAGTCTACGTATTCAATATCATAGCACTAAGAGAGTTAACTCTCTTAGCACAACGAAGTCTACGTATTCAATATCATAGCACTAAGAGAGTTAACTCTCTTAGCACAACGTTACATGCAGAACGGACTTAAACAATCTGCATGCTGTTAACTCTCTTAGCACAACGTTACATGCAGAACGGACTTAAACAATCTGCATGCTAGCCCGACTCGAACAGTAGTTGGTAAAGGCACGTCAAATCCATTGAAGGCTGAGGGTTTGCCAAATAATTTTAAGTCTACGTCTAACACATGTCACCGGATAGTCTATTCTCGTGAGAAAGATAAAGTCTACGTATTCAATATCGTAGCACTAAGGGAGTTAACTCTCTTAGCACAACGTTACATGCGGAACGGACTTAAACAATATGCATGCTAGCCCGACTCAAACGGTAGTCGGTAAAGGCTCATCAAACCCGTTGAGGGCTAAGGGTTTGCCAAAAATCCTGTAAAGTGTGAGAGTCATTGTTGCACCAGCTTTATTAGTTGGTCTCATGGCTTGAGGATCCAATAACTTTAGTATAAGATTCATACATGCAGATGAATCAGCTTTAATAGTTGGTCCTACAGCTTCGACATTTGGGACCGCCACGCTCCAACACGTTAAGAGTTTAAACTGTATAAAATCCAACAAACGTACGAGTATAAACTGTGTTAACGCCGCTCAGCGTGTTATAGCAAAGGTTAACGCTAGTCAATGCAAAGGTCGATGCCGGTCAACGCATCAGCAATTTCGCCAAAATAAGGCAAAGGATGATTCCAGGGAATTCAATCACATTCAGATATGAATTTCTAACGAAGATGATCAGTTCAAAGTCAGCTCAATAACGTGAGCTAAATTTACACATCAACTTCAGTTCAAGATTTTGACAATGGTCAGACGATAAACGCAGAGCCATAAGAACTTCATCTATTCAAAAAAACACTGAATAGACTAAAGGCTAAAGAAGTTAAGAATTGAAGTAGTTCACAGGTCCCTCTACGAGATTAAGAAAATGGCCTATCTTATCTAAAGCATTCCAGACTCGTCTATAAAAGAATAAGTCTGAAATACTTTGGAGGGGGTATCTATAGGTGTCTAAAAATACCTATAGGTGTCCACACACAGCTCGAGACGGAGAGAAGATGACGAACGTTGTTATCCTAGTCTAAGAGGATTATCTGATACTAACAAGTACATGAACCGGAATGGCGAACCAACTGTGTCTCGTGTGCTCACCGGCCACCTCCAATTGGCTATCACACATGTCGGTCAGCCCGCGTGCATCAGTCAGCTCACGTACGTCAGTCAACGTGTGCTCGCTAGTNGTCAGATCCAAAGTGCCCGCCGTTCTTGTCGGTCAGATCCAAAGTGCCCGACGCGCTTGTCGGTCAGATCCAAAGTGTCTGACGTGCTTGTCGGTCAGATTCAAAGTTCCCGACGCGTTTATCGGTTAGATCCAAAGTGCCCGACGTGCTTGTCGATCAGATCCGAATGCCGTAAAGAAGCTAACGAGCACATGAAGCGAGTTAACGACGTATGCAAGTCAACAAGATGGACAAATAAACAAAACGGCAAAAAAGACGAAAGAACGCCCAAGTGCCAAACTGACCCGCACGGTGGTGGGTCGGCACAATCC
>NC_033794.1:97666177-97680685 GCF_001876935.1 Asparagus officinalis
ACGCTGGTCACATCGATCCGTCTCGTGTCCAGAACTTCCTGTAACCTCCAAAACACGTTTTTAGACTATTTCTATCGGTTTCTTTTGTTCCAGAGGTTCCTAACTACCTAGATATCATCTACAAATATGGTTAGGCCGTTATTGACTGAAGATAAGGTCAAATCACTCATTCTATCCAAAGACCCCCCAACTGAATCCTATAAATACAAGACTAGGGGCTCATTTCACTAGGGCGGAATATTATCAAGACGAGGAGGTGTTGCCGGATTGAGGAGTCAAAGGAGCACGAATTTCAGTGGAGGCTAACTGATCTCGATGAAGTTCTTCAACATAAAGAGGGAGAGTTCGAGAGATCTGAAGCCCCGTCCATCCGTTCCTCAATATTAGGCTTGGTCTTAATCTCGAGAAGAGCTACTGACTTCGCTTGGTCGATTTCAGAGCTTCAAGCGAATACTTCCTTGGTGAAGTAGGAGCTATGTTAATTTTTTGTCAACCGGATCTGATCCGCGATAGTCCACAGATATCAACGTCCCCGGTATAAGTAAAGATCCCACACAAGCAATAGGGGATAAACACCTGTTGCATGTTGATTGAAAAAGAGTTGTAATTTATTTTTATTGTATCGGAAGTCTTATAAAAAGGCTATCTTTGTTTTGAATTTATTATAACGCCTGAAGTTGTAATGAATTCAGCAATAAAAATAATTTTCTACCCAAACATATACAACAAGCCTTTAGACCCCTAGGTTACCCTAGAGGACGAGTTGTAGTCTCGTGAGAGTTCGCAGTGAATTGATAGGCAAAATCTGCAAGCGCACAGACTCGTTGTAGCTATCAAGGTCGATCCCACAGGGACTAGGGTTAATTACCAAATTTCACGTTATTAGACTAGCTAAACTAATGAGTAAATTAGAAGAGATTTAATAAAAGAAATAAAATAAACAACTAATCGGATGGAATTCAATATAATGAAGGACTAGGATTGGGTTATCACCACAACTTAGGTGTTCAATGATGAATTATTTCAATTCTTGGTGTTGGTTTAATCTAGAAAGGGTGAATTAGCCTAAATTAATCTAAAGCCTCTCTCAAGGTCTAAAGATCGTGCCTAATTAATCTCAATTAACCTACTTTCGTGGAATTAAGATTAAGTTAAACCCATTAAGCTTTATGCTAACCCAAATCAAATCCCCAAGGAATCTAGCCTACTTTCGTGGTTCGAGCTCCCTGCTTAATTTCTAGAGATCCGGTATTAATCTTCACCTTTCAGTCCTTCAATTAATTACCTATGATTGCTAATACGGTGATTAAGCGAATCAACAAAATTAAAACACAAGAAATTAAGTTTAAAGATCTAAACTTTCACCAAGAACATATATTAATTCATCATCAATCACCAAAAAGTTGGGTTCTTTCCCAACCCTAGACAAGAAATCTACTCACACATGATTGGAATAAGAGAAGACATCAAATAATTATACAAATCAATCATAAGAAGAAATAAATCAAAGAGAGGAAAGAATTAACCCGTCTTTCAATTGAAATCTTCAAAATAAGAACTTGCAATCCAATCTTCTACAAGAGATTAATGTCTTCCTTCAATACTTGAACCCTAGAATAGTTGCTAGTTGATGGCTAAAAGAACATAACAAAAGATATCCAAAACCCTAAGTCAAAACATCTATTTATATGTCCCTAAAAATCTAGAAAATAACTAATTCCCGCGCCACCGGTGTGGTCTGCACCACACCAGGGTGTGGTAGGGGCTGTTTTGCTGATTTTGTGCTTGTTTCTTCAGTTTTCGGTATTTTGGCTATAACTTTTGCGTCCGACCTCGGAATGAGGTGATTCAAGTTGCATTGGAATCCTGTTGAAGAGATCTACAACTTTCATCTTTTGAGTTTTTCTTGATTCAAACTGCATCATGGTCGAAATTCCAGTTCTTCATACTCGTGCATCCATTTTCTTCACGAACCATGCCTTCAAAATCTTGTTGTTGCTTCAAACTCTTGTAAAACTTCCAACGATCATCAAATCTTTCAATCTTGAGCCAATACCTACATATAAGAACACAAACCACAGCAGTATCCTCGATCTAAACACGAAATATGCATTAAACACTCGTAAATCATGCTTAAAACACACTAAGATAATGCATATTTTACGTGTTTATCAACTCCCCCAAGCTTAGACTTTTGCTTGTCCTCAAACAAATAGACAATAAAGAAAATAGGAGGAGTGGAAGCCAAATAGAGTAGGGATCACCCCCTCATCAATCCTTTAACCAATATCAAACATATCACAAAACAAATACTTTTCATCGGGACTTAACAAATTAATTTCCAAAACTCTCAACAAAATCACATTTCAAAATTTATTTACGATCACAAGCGTCACAAGTCAAGGATAGCCATCCTATCCAATTCTCAAGTCAAAGTAGGAAAAAGAAATTCATGTAACTAGCTTCAATCCCAAAGTACTAAAATTGAGACCTTCAGGTAGTTAAATTGGTAGACCTCACTTTAGGATAAGTGGACTCTCAATCTCTCATGTATTTAAGGATGGGATTGTATCGCTCAAAATTCTTCCGAATGGATGTATTCAATCCATAAGCTTGCATTTCATCTCAATTCTCCACCACTTCGAAAACTAATGCATGCAACAAAATCATGAGGTCTTTTATTGGTTGTAACGGGGCTAGGGTCAAAAGGTAGGATATATATTTGGAATTGGTTGAAAGCCTATCACTAGTGGAGCTATGATTGCAAAAGATTATATCTCAAAGTAAGATCAATGACATCTACACAAACTCCATCATCTATTAAAGAACTTCTTCCAACTACTCCTTTTAGTATGCCATAATGAATTCTTTCGACACCCGCAATTACATACACCATAAAGATGACACTTTATTCATCTTTTTTTTTCGAATTAGTTTTTTTTTCGACTGTCCGAGAAATTTGTGACCAGTTCGAAGGAGTATATCAGAATACTCGGACTCGAACAGGAGCTATTCGCCCGGTTGACTATCAAAAGTTAGCCAAAGGCATTACAACAAGTGAGGAGCATTCGGCAATAGCCGAATCTCAATCTTCAAGCTCTGTTGGAGCACGCGAGGTCTCCGCTTACACAACGGGGAACCATGAAGACATAGCCAAAAGAGTGGACGAACATCATGTCATGCTCCAGGCGCAACAGGAGACACTTCTCCAATTGAAGGATATGTTGGCTCAGCTTCTTGCTGAAAAAGGCCACAAACCTGAGTCTTCCCGGAGAACAACTTCAAAGGGAAAACAAAAAGTGCACGAATATTCAGATCGTGAGACTCACAATCTGGGATCCTCTTCCGAGGGTGAGAGGGAGATCGAGAAAGAACTGCACCCTCAATCTACTAAGGTGGATGAGCTGGAGGCTCGCCTTAACGCAATCGCCAACCGAAGCGAGCTCCGGGAAGAGGGAGTTGTGCGGCCTTACCCTGCTGAGTGGGATACAGCTCCCTACCCACCGAAGTTTAAGGCCCCTACCTTACAACCGCTCGATGGTACAGGATCGCCGAATCAGCACATTTACTACTTTAAGTCCCAAACTGGGGATGTGGTAGCAAACGACGCCATCCTGACGCGCTTGTTTATCGGCACTCTTAAGGGTGTCGCTTTCGAATGGTTCATGAAGCTGCCTGCTGGATCTATCCAGAAATGGGTAGACCTGGAAAGGCTATTCTTGGCCAGATTCTTTGAGGACGATACAGAGGTCTCAGTCCCAACTCTTCTCGCCACTAAGCAAAGGAAAGGAGAGTCCATCAAGGCCTATGTGGAAAGATTCCGCAGCATGGCATTACGATGCCCCTCAGGTATGACACAATCAACTCTGGTTGAAACTTGCAGGCACAACCTGCAGACCCAGCTCCTTGCTCAAATGGGGGTGGCAGAATGTCGCTCCTGGAGACAACTAGTTTCACAAGGAGAACAAGCTGAAGAGATAGTGGCGCGAGTCAAAGCTGAAGAAGAGCCGCAACCCAAGCCGCAACAGCAACAGCAACGTAACCAGAACAACGCCCAGCGGTCTAAGGGAAAGGAGACCTTGGCGGCCGACTACACGCGAGTACCACCGCCGAATAAGCAAGGCAAGGCGCCAAATCAGCAAAGAGCGCCCAAGCAGTATTCGTTCAAAGAGGAGCATGTGGATACCTTATTCCAATTGTTTCGAAAGAACAACAAGCTGCAATTGCCTGAGATCAGGAAGCCGGATGAAGCAGGGAAAGTGGATGACCCCAACTATTGTCGTTATCACAGATTCCTTGGACATCCTACCAAAAAGTGCTATGTCTTCAAAGACATCTTGCAGAATTTGGTGAATGCTAATGTACTCACCTTGAAGCCGGAGCATAAGACCGTATCAACTAACATGATAGCGGTCCAATTTGGTAACTTCCCCCCGGTGGTAACCGCGAACGGCGTCGTCCCCATTCACAAGGGAGAAATGCACTTGAAGAATGTCGACTTGCACAGTCAAAGAGACAGGGGGTTGGTACCCATCACTACCCCAAAAGGGGGAATCATGTGGGTCCACCCTAATCTGTTAAAGGATCAAGACTGGACGAACACCTCGTCCAAAAAGAAGGGAGGCAAGGCTAAGTCTTCCAACATGATTAGTCCCTCCATTACTGAAAATGATGACCACCTCAAACCTCTCACCGATTCAGAAGAGGAGAGGATTGCCCTGGCAGCATACCCAGGAGACAACCCTGGCACTCGGTCAGGAAAAGCTTACCTGAGAGACTACGGTCAGAATGCTCAAGGAGTGGAGGAACAACCCCAAGACGCTGGGGGTTCTGTCCCGAAGAAGCCGGCTGATAAGGGGAAACAAAAAGAACTCCGGTTCAATAGGAATCTCCACCAGGAACACGGGGAGTCAAGCACTCCCTTCCAATTCAATGTCATGGCGCAGTTGGCCAACATACCGGCCCGAATTACGCTATATGAGCTCCTAAGGTTGTCCAAAACCACTAAGGAAGCTCTGATCGAAGCTTTAAAGAACACGGAGAGCTTCATCACCCAAGTCACTCCAGTTCCTGAAGCTTCTGATGATCAAACTTGTCTGCAATGCCTGCAAGCGGCGAGAAGTCTACCCTGCATATCGTTCACGCAAGAAGACATGCAGGTCAAACATGAACATGACCGACCACTGTACTACACAGGGTATATCGGATCCTCTGAAATCAGTCGTGTTCAAGTTGACCCGGGCTCAGCGCTTAGCATCATGCCTTACAGGGTCATGCAGGTCTTAGGGATTCCTATGCATCGACTGCACACCACCCAGACTACTATCTTCGGGTTCAATGCAAATAGCACCCGACCCCTGGGAAAGATCAAACTCAGATGTCAGATCGGAGATCTTAAGTCTGAAGTAGCATGCTACATCATAGATGCAGACACGTCCTACAATCTTTTGCTGAGACGACCGTGGATACATGCAAACTGCATTGTCCCATCTACTCTGCATCAAGTCATGAAGTACGCCAATAACGAGGGCGAAGTTCGAACCTTAATCGCAGAAAAATACCCCTTCCGAGGGGTGGAAAACTTCCATACCGACTCCGTCTTTTATCTGGAATCCCAGGAGAAAGAAGATGTGGACAGCGGTAATGAAGCTGACATCGAGCCAGATCCTGATGAAGATTGTCCTTGGGAATTAAACTTTGATGTAATAGGTCAGAGTGAGAATAATAATGTACCGAGTGAGGGCGAGTGGTGCATTAATGAAGATTTTCTTTTAGCGTACTTGTCTGATGTCTCTCCTAAAAATGAACAAATAGAGAATGATTCTAGTGCAGGTACCAACCCATGGCACGTACTGTGCGCAGAGGTGTCGCTCACTTTGCCAATCCAGTCATCCTTCGCTTCGGATGAAGAAGTGGAGGACGCACAGAAGGCTTTCTTCAAAGTCCCATCCAAAAGGAGAGGGCAGAAACCGATCTGTTTTGGTAAAGTCAAACCCGAACAACTCAAACGAGCAAGTTCGGAGGAAGACGACGGAGTTCCCCAATTCCATTACCATGAACCCAATTCTAAATACTTAATGAAACGAATGGGGTATAATTTTAATGAGAAACAGGGCTTGAACTTCGGGAAGGGAAGACGAACACCGATCCGGATGTCTCTCACTTCTGAAGGAAAACCTCCGGATTATTATCAAAAAACCGGAAGGGGCGTGGGTTACGTCACACCTCCCCCCGCCTCGGAAAACGAAATCAGTAATTACTTACGTCATGACCAGTCATCCGGAATATCGTCATACGAGTCCGACGTCAGCATTGGACCCTTCTTTAAAAACTTGACTGTGAACATGGTTTCAACAAGTCATCCAGACGAAGACGCAGGGGGTGACGAGGAATTGTTGGAATCGACCGATGATCCTTGGATCAAGCGTCTCAATATCCTGTGGGATATGCATTTCAAACAACGCGAACCGCCCACTGAAGATAAAGTAATCCAGGTCAACATGGGAGATGAACATGATCCTAAGCCCATATTCATAGCTGAAGACTTGTCATCATCCGAAAAAGAAGACCTTATATCTCTCATCCGAGAATATATAGATGTCTTCGCTTGGAACTATGAAGATATGCCCGGCCTTAACCCGTCTCAACATCGATCCGGATGTAAAACCCGTTAAACAACAACAACGCAGGTTTTGTCCAGAGATCATGGAATCAATTGAGTCAGAAGTTAAAAAGCTTATAGACTCAAGTTTTGTTAGGGAAGAACAACATCCTGACAGGGTGGCCAACATTGTTCCAGTTCCCAAGAAGAATGGTAAAGTCCGGATATGCATCGATTTCCGCGATCTTAATGCCGCCTGTCTGAAAGACGAATTCCCACTCCCCATCACGGATGTTATGATTGACAACACCTGCGGGTATGAAATGATGTCTTTCATGGACGGATTCTCTGGGTACAATCAGATCAAGATGCACCCGGACGACGAAAAGCACACTGCTTTTAGAACACCACTGGGGGTGTATTGCTACACGGTGATGCCCTTCGGCCTGAAGAATGCAGGTGTAACTTATCAGCGTGCAATGAACACAATCTTTCACGAACACCTCCGAAAGAAGATCGAGTGCTACGTTGATGACATAGCGGTAAAGAGCCAATGCAAAGATGATCATCTTACAGATCTGAAGACAATGTTCGAAATCTTGCGAGCACATCAGCTAAAGATGAATCCGACAAAATCATTTCTTGGAGTTTCAAGTGGAAAATTCCTGGGATTTATTGTCACATCCAAAGGAATCTCTCTTGACCCAGAAAAAGTGCGCGCCATTCAAGACATGCCACTATCCAAGATATGCCACCTCCGAAGAATCTCAAAGAACTTAGAGGTTTGCAAGGCAGACTGGCCTACATTCGGAGATTCATATCTAATCTTTCAGGGCGCTGCCAACCTTTCTCTAAGCTCATGAAGAAAGGAGTATCCTTTGTTGGGGATGGAGAATGTCAAAAAGCATTTGAGGAGATTAAGAGATATCTTACTCAACCGCCAGTTCTCGTGGCCCCTATATCAGGAAAGCCATTCCTGTTATATGTGAGAGCTATGGACCATTCCCTTGGAGCTTTGTTGGCCCAGAACAACGATCAAGGTCAAGAACAAGCCATCTACTACCTGAGCAGGACTATGATGGGAGCCGAACACCGGTACAATCCGGTCGAAAAGGAATGTCTTGCCTTGGTATTCGCAATTCAAAAGATGTGACATTACCTAGTTGGACAGACCATTCACGTCATCTCCAAAGTGAATCCCTTGAGAGTTCTGATGACGAAACCATCATCTCTGAATTGCAGGCTTGCAAAATGGGCCATTCTCTTGTCACAGTACGACATGCAGTTCATGCCCCAAAAGGCGATCAAGGGTCAAGCACTGGCAGACTTCTTAGCCGATCATCCAGTATCGGGAACATCTAAGTTGTATGAGGAATTACCTGACGAAGTCGCCGAAACTTGTGTTACTCAAGAAGCTACGCAAGTGTGGAAATTATTCTTCGACGGTGCATCCAGAGCAAATCCTCATGGAGCAATCACTGCGGGAGTAGGAGTAGTGTTAATCTCTCCGAACGGCCACGTAATCCCAAGGGGATTCTCTTTAATCGAACCATGCACCAACAATGTAGCCGAGTATAATGCTCTGCTATTAGGAATGCAATGTGCTGAACAACTTAATATTCAGCACCTCGAGGCTTACGGTGACTCTCAGCTCATCGTTAATCAAGTCCGAGGAGAGTACGAAGTACGTCATGAGGATTTGATTCCGTATTACTTCGCGGTGCTAGAGCAAGCTCAAAAGTTTGAAGGCTTCTTTATTGAATATGTGCCAAGAGCTCAGAATGCATATGCCGATGCTTTAGCCTCTTTGGCAACTTCCCTGGCCTTGCCACCAGAGGTCGAAACAACGATTCCGGTCATGGGACGTAAGCTATACTTTTCCAAGATTCCTACAGAGGAAAACTCAGACGAGACGACGTCAGGAGAAGTCTGTACGGAATTTACACCCCACATCAGCGACTTGGCCATTCGAAATGTGGGGTATGGATATCGTCGGACCGATTTCCCCTCCGACATCCAAGGGACACCGGTTCATTCTAGCCGTGACCGATTATTTCTCCAAGTGGGCGGAAGCAATCCCGTTGAAAGAAGTCAAGACTTCAAACGTGATCAAGTTTATCAAACATCACGTCATCTATCGCTTTGGAGTCCTAAGACGAATAGTTCACGACAACGGGACACAATTCGTCATCTTTGGGTTTCAAAGATTTTGTGATAAATTCAGAATCCAAAGTGTTGCATCTACGGCTTATTATCCGCCAGCAAATGGTCTTGCGGAAGCCTTCAATAAAACCATAGTGAAGCTTCTCAAAAAGTTTGTTTCCAAAAGCCGGCACGATTGGGATGAAAGACTGGGTGAATGTCTTTGGGCTTACCGTACTACGGTAAGGACCTCTACAAGAGCCACACCTTTTTCTTTGGTATACGGCTGCGAGGCTGTATTGCCATTGGAAATCCAAATTCCTTCTCTGAGAGTCGCTATCACAACTGGACTAACAGAAGAAGAAAAGCATCAACGACGTCTGCAAGAACTTGAAGCCTTAGACGACAAGCGACTTCAAGCTCAACAACAAATAGAGTTGTATCAAGCCCGTATTTCCAAAGCCTACAACAAAAAGGTTAAGGAACGGATTTTCAAGAAAGGTGATTTAGTTTTAGCCAATAGACGACCCATGGTGATGACACACAAAACCAGAGGGAAGTTCAATCCTAAATGGGAAGGGCCCTTCGTAATAGAATCAGTCTACTCGAATGGAGCGTATCGCCTCATCAATCAAGAAGGAGACAGGCTCATGATGCCAATTAATGGGAAGTTTCTTAAGAGATACTTCCCGTAAATCATGTAGCAAGAGATACTTCCCGTAAATCATGTAGCTCCCTAAACCCCAACCAAATCAGGCTGGGGGTTGCCCATTCATAGTGTAATTCTATCTTGTATTTCGTCATGTTAACACTACACCTCTGACGATTGTAATTTGATGGAATTATTCTAAATAAATAATAAAGGGAATTTCGATAGCATTTGCATTATTTTCTATTGTCTTGAACCAGATTGCAGCAAAAAAAAAAGACGATAAAGAGAAGTGATATCATTTTCATTCGATGTGGTTAATCCAAACACAAAATGAAAAAGATACAAAATTCCTTAATCAAAAACAGGTCAAGAGCTAAACATCAGGCTTCATTAACTTGAGGGTTTTTAGCCTAGACTTGAAGGCAGAGAGTTTCTCCCGGTGAGCCGCTCGAACTTGTTCCTCGATCTCCTTTCTGAGTTCTGCTTCAATAGGAAGAGTAGCAACAATGTCCTTACGAGTCTGCTCAGCTGCGTGGAGTGTACGGCAAAATTTCGTATAAATTTGGCCACTTTTATGCTCAAGCTCTTTTCTGACATCCTCATAGTGGGCCAATTGAGCTTTCTTCTGGTCCAACTCGGCCTCTAATCGAGCGATAGTCTCTTCAATATCACGAATATCAGAAGCAACACGTTTGATTTTAGCATATGCTTTAGAGTGTCGCTTCCTTAAAGTTGATATACGGGCTATTTTATCAGATAGTTCCTTGCGAAGATTCCCTGGGTGATGCGCTCTCGAGATTATCGCCAAGGAAAGAGCCGGCTCCACTTCAGAATCTAAATTGGCGCGCTGTAACTCCCTGAAAGCTGTCAATTCTGCCATCAAAAGAGTGATCCCACCCTGGCAGTGCTCAGTCCAGGATGCATCCCCTTTGGCCTTGATGTCGTCCAAACATTGGCTCAAGATGGATTTACAGTCTTCAAGAGAAGCCCCCTCAACACTGATCATACCAATAATTGTTTGCATCCAACGTTCCAGTTCATCAATTGATTTCTTCAGAGCTCCTGAGCGTGGAGGAGGAAGAGTTGGATAGATTGGATCCGTATGATCATCCTGAACAGGTGTTGGAGCAACTTCAGAAGAAGGACCCTCTTCAGCCCCATCGTCTTCAGGAACTGAGGGGATCGATTGAGGCATTTCGTCCTCTCCGTCAGTAGAACGCTCAACGAGCGCAGACTTCATCGCATCCCCCATTATTTTGGCCCTCTTGGAATTCTTGGCCATGACAGGTATCCGCTTACGGATTCTCCTGTCATACTCACCTTGCTCAGCAGCAGAAAGAGCTTCCTTACCCGATCTTAAAGAACGAGGTGTAGGAACGGGCTCTTCTGCAGGGATCTCCTCAGTGGTCTTTTCTTCAGGAGAATCATCAATTGGCTTTCCCTCTTCAATTCCCGTAGGAACCTCTTCTTCAGAAGGTTCTACGGTGGACAAGTCTTTAGGAGCTTCAACGGCTCCGGTCGCTTCCTGTTCACAAGATAGGTATTCTTCCATCCCTGGTAGACGAGTACTCGCAGAACCGCTCCGTGAACGATACAATTCCCGAATCTCGTTTATACATGAAGTATAAACGTCATACTCCGGAATCTGAGAAGCTTCGGCAAACCACTGGCGGAAATCCATAACAGCAGAGCAGCCGGGTGATGAATGGGGTAAAGTGAATTGCGCATGGGTTCCCCCGGCAGAGAAAAAGTACCATGCGCGAGCTCCTTCGCATAAATTCCCAATCTGAGCTAACGCCGGGTTAGGATTGCCAACATAGAGTTGGTCATATCCAAACTGTCTCGCGAACCGAGAAGGCATGTAAGGCTCGATTACGCACTTCTCCCGTGAGCGATAGACCAGGTAGCCCAACCTGATCATAAGAAGCCAGCTGAAGGTACCCTCTTCCAAAGAAGACGAGCCTTCAAAAAGCAAATCCATGAAACGAGCATCCTTAACATCAGCCCCGTCAAAGTTAGGAGCACAGCAGAAAACCTGGTAATTATCCTCTCGGGATAGAAGCTGTCGAGCCCTGACTATATAAGAACTAGTCCACGTGGCCGACTCCAATCTTTGTACGAAGGGAGTATAAGCATCACCCCCTTCATGCACTCCCGTCATTAATGAAGGGCAATGCAACACGAACAAAGCCATTAAATATGTGTATGGCACTGGTACACGTGGTTGAGGAGCTTTTCCAGCTTTCTTCTTAGCGGCTTTGACTCTCGAAGCACTGAGGAGTTCTGAAGTCAACACCCTCAGGCCATTCTGAATACAGCCAACCATAGCAGTAAGGAGGCTCACAGGTCTCCCATGCGCTAGCAAAACAGCTGGGTACACTACCTCAGCTAATATTGCCTCTATCGGTCTTGACGGTACCACGCACCGCTTCAACCAAATCATGAAGAAGCCTGCAAGCAGAGCCGTGTCAGAGATAGGAACTGTGGCTTGGTAGTGAAAACTTTCAAACTCGGCACCAGCTTCAAAATCATCCTCTGCATGCTCTGTCTTATAGGTAGCACTGGAAGCTGTAATTCGAGCTTTGGCATCCTTACGAGAGATCACAGCAACCCGAGATACGGCTACATCTTTCCGGTTTAAATTCTGAAAGAGGTAGTCTGCCCACGTGGTATGCATAATGCCCCCTCCACGCATCCCAAAGACTTGGGCACATATGTGGAAGTGGCACATCAGCTCCCAGAAAGTAGCACAAATTTCCGGGTGCGCCACCTTCAGTAGAGAAAGTTCCTCGGTGGTGGGAATGAACTCCTCGTAGGGCATTTTTCCAAGCGACAGCCCCGACACTGCCTGCATCTCATGAAGAGCAAAACCTAACTCTCCAGCAGGCGTAAAGAATGTGCAGCTGTCAGGGTTATATTTCTCCAACATAGCGAAGAAATTATGAAGACTCTGCACGACTCCCCTCTGGATTGGGAGGGACTGCTGCAGCCGGCCTCGCGGGAAGTCCTGCTGGGTTTTCCGCCCTCGCGGGATATTGCTTCGCAAACTCCTTTCCGGCTCTCGTGGCGAAGACGTTGGTGTCTTCTTCAGAGTCGGTTAAGGCAGTCATCGCCGCGTCGTCTGTATCCAGGATGGCGGTGACAACGTTGCAATATTTCCTCTTAGCCTCCTTGGAAGGCTGTGCGGTCCATTGCTCGTCGTCGAGGAGGTCCGGATGGACCCACATCACTTGCCCTGATGGCAGAGTTTGTGGAACCAAACCCTTCTCCCGCTGGTTGTGAGGATCGTCGTTAGTGATCTTCAAAACCGCCTTGGGGATAGGAATTATCCCCGCCGGAGCTTGAACCTCCGGGAGACCCGTCCCAAAGCTCAAAGTGACCATGTTCGCCGTCACTTGCTTTTGGACCTTCTCTTTCTTCAAGACCCCCGCGTCGTAGAGGGCCTGGAGTTTGTCCTTGAGGACGTAGCACTTGGTTGTGTGATGCCCAAGGAATCTGTGATATGCACAGTAACTTGGGTCACCGGTTTTGTCCGCCTCCTCAGGCTTCGCGGCTTCTGGTAACTTAATTCGCCCACTCTTGAGTAGAGTGTCGAGAGTCGCCACTACCTGGTCTTCTTTGAAATCATATTGCCGCTGGGGGCGTGGTTCAAATTGCCTGGGTTTCGGCTTTTGAACGAACTTTGGCGCCGCGGCAGAGTCTACGGCCATAGCCTCTTTTCCCTTCGATCGAGGAGGGTTCTTTGGCGCCGCTGGTTCTGCTGCTCCCTTTTTGGACTGTGGCTCTTCGGCCTCCAGCCTCTTGATCATATTTTCAACTTGCTCGCCTTGGCGAACAAGTTCCTTCCAAGTCCGGGTTTCAACTGCCCCTATTTTGGACAGGATGTGGATCGACAGATTGTTGCGGCACATCTCGATCAGTGTCGCCTCGGAAACTTGGTCCCGACAGTGGACTGATCGATTTCGAAATCTCTTTACGAAGTCGTTAACTGACTCCGACTTACGCTGCTTCTCAGCGAGGAGAGTGGCCATTGACACTTCCGTGTCGTCGTCGAAGAAGCGGGCGAGGAAGAGCTTTTCAACGTCGGCCCATGCCTTGATAGAGCCGGGCTCCAGTTTGCGGAACCATTCAAAGGCTACCCCCTTGAGGGTACCTATGAATAGTCGAGTGAGAATGGCGTCGTTCCCGGTAAGGAATCCGGTCTGCTCCATGAAGTAGTAGATGTGCTGTGAAGGCGACCCCTTGCCATCAAACTGTACCAAGCTGATGGGCTTGAACTTCGCTGGGTATGGGACCGTGTCCCATTCGATAGGGGAGGGACGATTGGCTTGAATTTCGCTGGGTATGGGACCGTGTCCCATTCGATAGGGTAGGGACGTACCACCCCCAGCTTGTTCATGTTTTGCTGAAGCTTCAGCGCGTTCAGTTGGTCCTGGAACTCGTCGAATCTTTTGTCACGGGTGCTATCCGCGGTGTGCGACGTTCCTATCGATGTTTTGGAGGAGTAATCGGACTGTCGATCATCCTCCGTCTCAGCCGCTGGACGGTGAGGAGGTACCCACTCCTTGTCCCTGGTTTGCCGGGGTAAGGGACGTTGGGTCCTCTTCTTCTTCTTTTTCTTGTTTAGCAGTTGTTCCATCATTTCTCTTAGAGAGTCGATGGTCACCTGCTGTTCCTCCAGCTTTTGGGCCATTGTCTGCTCGGTATCGAGTCTGGTCATGTGCACTCTCGCCTGCGCGTCTTTACTGGGAGGTACTAGGGTGGAATAGTCAAACCCAATACTTACCCCCCTGCGACTACGGGTTCGCTGGAATATGCCTTCCTGCCGGCGTCGAGCGAACCGGGTGTTAGGTCTTAAGACGGAGTCCGAGTCTGGCGAGTCGGAGAGTACCGCCTTCCCCTTATCCGTCATGTTGACTGTGGCAGAAGAGAGCTCCAGGTCGTCAGCAGCGCATCTTTTCTGGTGACGGCGCCTTCGACGGGAGGGCCTTGGTTGAGAGGACTGTTGAGAAAGCCTCTCAAACACCGAAGGTTTCGCCGTTCTAACGCATTGGCAGTCGGCAAGGACCGTGTGGATGAGTCTCTCGCAATGACACTGAGGATTCGCCTCGTG
>NC_033794.1:97681685-97697105 GCF_001876935.1 Asparagus officinalis
TCGAGAACTCTCGGCCGCTGCCTCCCGTTGACGCTTCGAAAGGAGCGAACTACTCGGAGACAGAAGCGGAACCCCCATTTGTCCGATTGTCGGACTCCGGACTGGAGCTCGAACCTCGGGAGCCTCAGATTCATCCAAACCAGCTGTTCGCGTGGAAAACTGTTGCTTTCTTCATTAATGAGATAATTGTCATCTTGAGTTACAACTTTTCGAGTTACAAAAGATCCGGTCTTTTATAGATCCGGTTACAACTAAATCAAAGAAAATAAAGAAAAATTACAACTTTCCTCTTTCGAACGAATCCGAGCTCCTGTTTTGCGGTCGCTCGCTTTGGTGGGTTCTTTGCCTGCGATCTGGATCCGGTCGGATCTACACGAGTATTCGGGTATTATTCCACGAAGGGAATAATAGCCGGGAGGGATTAATCCACCAAGGGAATAATCGCTCAGATCTCGAGATCTAAGACCAAGCTTAGATCTGGAGTGTAGTCTCGTGTAGATCTCAGATCTGCTCTTTCTTCCTCTCGAGATCCTGCCTTTTCTGACGTGAGGGTCGCCGAGGATCAGATCTGAATGTGCAAGTCTTCTGGTCTTCAAGCTCCGAGTTCACTCTTTAATCAGGCAGAGTTTCGGCTCTTGAAAGTTCCACCTCCGAAAATGAACATCTCTAGGCCTATTTATAGGCTCTCAGGACAGTGGCTGCAAAAAGAGAATTGTCGGCCACCTCTGGCCACTGTCGGCCACCTCGGGCCACTGTCGGCCACCTCGGGGTGGCCGACACTGTGCCTAGCCACCTTGAGGTGGCTCGGCTTTGGCCGAGCCCCCGCGGGCGGTGTTTTCCGACTTTTTCGAGTCGTTTTCCGTTGTCTCGTTTGTCCGTGTTTCGGTTGACCTGAGACTCTGATTTGATGATCTGATTTGGCAGTAAGTTGGATTCCTGATTTGGCAGTAAATCCGCTTCTGAGTTCGAGTCCGAAATTGATCTTGATTCGATCGTGATTCCACCTTGAGGTGGCTCGGCCAAAGCCGATCCACCTTGAGGTGGCTCGGCTTTGGCCGAGCCCCCGCGGGCGGTGTTTTCCGACTTTTTCGAGTCGTTTTCCGTTGTCTCGTTTGTCCGTGTTTTGGTTGACTTGAGACTCTGATTGGTTGATCTGATTTGGCAGTAAGTTGGATTCCTGATTTGGCAGTAAATCCGCTTCTGAGTTCGAGTCCGAAATTGATCTTGATTCGATCGTGATTCGTCCGAGTCCGCTCTCGGTTGGATGACTCGTTGATTCCTCAACTCATTAGCTTGATTCTGCACGCGGGTGGATTCATTCCGTCGCTTCCGTGCGATTCGTCGATCTCGTCGCCTCGTTGGCTCGTCGGTTTGTGCCGAGCTATGCTAGGGGACCTATAAGCAATTTTATATGCCTACACCAGCATCAAAACCCTCGGAATCCTCAACTGGATCCTCTGAGAACAACTCCCTAGCAGTTTGGTGGCCCCTTCGCCTCGAAGAACGGAGAGGACCCCTGACAGGACGATCACGTTCCACCAGACATGAGTTCTGGAACCAGAAATTGGCAGGATTAGCACTAGCGCCCCGATACCAGCGGCAGTATAAGAGCGTGTGGTGTAAATCGCGGTCCTTCGCGGGCAACTCAAAGTGAGTCTGGGTGCCTCCAGCATGGGTCCAGAACCATCCCCGAGCTCCGTCAACTAGTCCTCCTTCGAAGTTTAGGTGGGGGTTGGCATTACCCACATACAATTGATCGTACCCAAACTGGCTGGGGGACCTGCAGGGGATATATGGCTCGAGATAGCATGTAGGGCCCGTTCTCAGAATGTGATACCCCGGTCGGATATTCACCAACCAGCGAAAGGCACCACGAGTAAGGACCGTGTAGTGATCCGCTGTCGGAGCATCCCTGAGAGATTCTCCATATCCGCCCCCGCTGAAATAAGGGAAGTGCCCGAAGAGGGAGAGCGTCTTCCTGGCATCAGGGATGTCCTTGCATTTCCAAGAACACCTCTCCAAGCGCTGGACGAAGGGGACAAACTTATCGCCCTGGAGCGCCCCCAGGGCGCTCATCAAACATTCACAGTGGTATACGAACCACGCCATCAAGTAGGTGTACGGTAGCCCCACCCTAGGATTGGGAGTTTTGATAACTACTCCTTCCCCCTCATCAAGGACCGACACACGGCAGAATTGGGCCGTCAGAGTGCGGAGCCCTCGGTGAATGCACGCTATCGTCGCCGATACCAGGGAATAAGACTTCCCGTGAGCTAGGCAAACCGCCGGATACACGACCTCCACAGGAAGAGCCTCAAAGGAGTGAGTGGGGATTACGCACCTCTTCAGCCATAACATGAGGTACCCCGCGAGCAGCGCCTTCCCCGAGATGAGGAACTTCGCCTGATGATGGAACGAGTGGAAGACCGTACCAGACATAAACCCACCCTCGTCGCGGTCAAGAGTCATGGTGCTTCCTTCTTTATCTATCCTCGCCTCCACTTCGGACTGGTCGCACTCGCCTAACGGGAGAGCGGGCTTCCCCTTGACATCGTTCCCCGGGAACAGATAATCAGCCCAATTCTTATGGCTGATCCCCGGAGTCTTCTTCTTCTTCCCCTTATGATCCGAGGCCCCTAAGGTACTGAGGCATATGTGGTAGTGGCAGAGCAGCTCCCACAAAGTTTCAGCCGCCAAAGGGGAGTGGCTCGACAGCCTATCGATCTCCTCTTGATCGGGGACGTACTCCTCGTAAGGGAAGTCTCCCAGAGGCAGCCCCGACACGTCGTACATCTCGTGAGGGGTGATACCAAGCTCACCATTGGGGGTGAAAAATGTGCCGCTTTCCGCGCAATACAGTTCCAGGATACTATGGAACTGAGAAGCGTTGATCCGCAGGTGACGGAAGGTCTCCGCCACCGCTGTCGACTCCCCCACGGGCGGTGCAGCGGACATTAAGCCAGGGCGCAGGCCCGTCACGCGCTTGCACGAACTCTCCACTCCATACCCAGCAGTGGAGCCCGTAAAGACGCCACAAGTAACCCCATCCTGAGAAGGGGTCAAGTCCCAGTGCATCATCCGAGGAATGGCGAAGGACCGCAGCTCGACGATCGAAAATCCTCTCGACATGCGGGGGAGGTAATAATGAACCCCCTCTACCGTACGGAACCACCAGCTCTCTTTGAACAACAGGGCGGAGGGGTCGGCCATAGCGTCGCCGAACAAAAATTGAGGCTTCGGCAGCTCTGCCCTGTCCTCATCTGTCAACGCCGCGTTGGTCGTCAACTCGCGTAATGTCAAGTGATGACCATCCGTGACTCTCTGTACCAGACCATGCGGCTTATCAGCGGTGAATACGGGCATTGGAGCCAGAGAAGGAAATCGAGAAGGCGCCGTATAATTCGTAGCCCCGGCGTGGCCAACCGCCACACCCTCCGGGAGAGCCTCATCGGAGAAGGTCGCTGCAACAAGAAATAAAAAGTCAATTGAGACAAAATCCGCTGTAGGGGCGAAATCGCCCATCGAACAGAGGAGGGCGAAATCGCCTATCGAAAGGGGGAACCCATTTCGAACGAGGTCTATCCGTACAGACTGCACTCCCCTCTAATGGGAAAGGGCCGAACTCGCCTTACGAAAAGGGAGTTTGCCTCCTCCCCACTGAAGGATCTGCCTGCGGGGACAGTACCCATCCTCTAAAGGCAAAATAGGGCAAACTTTGCCCCAAATCGGAGAAATGAGTAACACTCATCTTCCTAAAATCCGACGCCTAAGACTTACAAGAGATCATCTAACGAACCCATCAACGTACCTGGGCGCGATTCCAGAGCACCGGCAGGCATGCCGGCGGAGAGACGATCGGAATAACGTCCGGGGCCCGCGCCCCTCACTTTGCACCTCTTAGATTTCGGAGCCATTGTAGGATGAAATGGGAATTCTTTCCTGGGATGTTCCTTTCAAGATTTGAGAGCACGGTAACTCCCAATGGAGGAAAATGGCTGATTTAGAAGGGCGGAATTGTCCACGTGGCCACGACTGCCCTCAAAAAGCGAAAACCCTAACGGACAGAAGACGTGGCCACGATCAAATCCGACGGCCCAGATCACCCTCGGTATAGCGAAAGAACCGAGGTTGGCGGCTGCATCCGACGGTTGAGCCCGAAAACCACGGCCACGATGCGTCGCGGGGCGAAACACACGAAAATCGTGTTGTCAAACCACGATCGCCACGACCCGATGAGACCGCGCCGCCTTAGCTGGCAAAGCCAATAGAATGACCTCGCTTAAACGGTTAAAACCCACGCCTCAGACGGCTAAGGGTTAGAGCAGAAATCTTAGCATTAAGCCTAAGAGAAACTGTTCAACAACTCATCATACTGAGGGGAATAGTATGACTAGCCCGATTCAAACGGTGATCGGTAAAGGCGCATCAAACCCGTTGATAGCTGAGGATTTGCTAAAAATCCTAAAAGAAATCAAGTGCGCTTATTTTGCCGAAAATGTCTTCATTCAAAGTATTTCAGACCACACGCGAGCCGGCTTAGGTCTGAAAACTTTGAAGGGGGTCTTGTAGACGGTAAAAAAAAAATACCCCTACAGGGTTTACAGGAAATTCGCCTGCGAGAAGAGCTCACACGCTCGGTTCTCTGGCACGGGCCTAAATCGCGTAGACGTCAGATATGTTCGATTCTAGGTTCGCCTTACGGTCGGCTCGCCAGCATGAGTTAAGATCGATCAGGATGGCGGAAGTTCGCCTTTCACTCAAGGTCGAATCCGCCTGCAATCTCAAGATCGTCAGTACAGCTGGGTATCCGCTACCCCACGTGCTGAGATGGACCTTCCCATCCCTCTCGACCAGGGGAGAGAGAGCACAGTACCCCAAGACCGTCAAACGGCCGCTCGCAGTACGCACAGCGCGAAGGACTGAACAGGTGTCGAGTCAACCTGAGCATTCATAAATGCGGCTCACCTCGGCTGTCTGAGTCAAGAGCTAGATCCGCCGGCACTCAGCAAGTTGGCTAGACCCACTCGAGTACTGTGCACCTACTTCGCCGCCTCTCCTGACCGGAAAGGAGAAAGCACCGTGCTCAAAGCACGCCGGACGGCCACGCACAGTACGAGTGATCGGACAGACACTTCATCGATCTGCGAACTCATAAATGCAGTTCATTAATGCCGGTCAGGTCCACTCAGACAACAGACGGCCGTTGCCTCATATACAAGAATGGGCCTTCCCATCGTAGGTGAGAGGACATAAAGCACAATCCCTGGAATGACCATTCATGGTATCGAGGAGCAGCTAGACGTCTCTAAAGAAGATGTGGTCACATCCCACGATTCAAGGAGGAGTCAAGCTGTCCTTCTTTCATTTAAAAGCCCCTTCCAGCACACTGGAAGAGAGGTCGCAAAAACTTAGAGAAAAGAGTTGAGACCAAGCTCTCTACATAACCTTTGCATTGCAGCATCACTGTTTAGCTCCGAGCTCCGATCGCCGGTGAACTAAGCAGAACCGAACTCTATTGCCCCGAGCTTCTACTGCGAACTGAAGGGCCCGAGCTTCTACTACGTACTGAAGCTCTCCAGCAACCTCATTCGAACGGTCCAAGGGAAGCAGACTCGACACGAGCATCGAGCGAAGCATCCTGTAGCCACCTAAAGTCCCCACACAAAACAAAGAGGGCTTTCCCTCTGCTTCTGTTGTAATCATTTGATTCGTTAGTTTGTAATAAGCTTTCTTATAAATACAAACGAAACTCCCTTTTCTTCGGGAAATCAAATATTCACCCTACATTTGTCTTTGTCACAGGAATAGACTATCCGACAACGCGTGTTAGGCGCTGACTCATCCTTACTTAGGATTCAGGATAAAAGTCCCCAGACTAGAATTCTGGTGTCTTCTTCAATCGGTGAAAGACTAAACCGGCAACACGTGTTAGGCGTTGGCTTATTCTTGCTTAGGATTCAGGATAAAATTCTCCGTGCGTGTGAAGCACGGATTATGGTGTTATTAATAACAACCTACCACAATGTCGAATATATGGGTTTTTGTCCTTTTTACGATTAAGGACTAAACGGCAACGCTTGTTAGGCGCTGACTTGTTCATTATTAGGCTTCGGAATAAAATTCCCCGGACTGGAATTCTGGTATCTTCTTCAGTCGGTGAAAGACTAAACCGGCAACACGTGTTAGGTGTTGACTTATCCCTACTTGGGATTCGGGATAAAATTCCCCGTACGTGCGAAGTACGGATTATGATGTTATTAATAACAACCTGTCATAATGTTGAATATGTGGTCTTTTGTCCTTTTTACGGTTAATGACTAACCGGCAACGTGTGTTAGGTGCTGACTTATCATTTCTTAGGCTTCGGGATAAAATTTCCCAGACTGGAATTCTGATGTCTTTTTCAATCGGTGAAAGACTAAACCGGCAACGCGTGTTAGGCGTTGACTTATCCCTACTTAGGATTTAGGATAAAATTCCTCGTGCGTGTGAAGCACGGATTATGGTGTTATTAATAACAACCTGCCACAATGTAAAATATGTGGGCTTTTATTCCTTTTATGGTTGAGGACTAACCGGCAACGCGTGTTAGGCGCTGACTTATCCCTTCTTAGGGTTCGGGATAAAATTCCCCAGACTGAAATTCTGATGTCTTCTTCAATTGGTGAAAGACTAAACCGGCAACGCGTGTTAGGCGTTGACTTATCCCTACTTAGGATTCGGGATAAAATTCCCCATGTGTGTGAAGCACGGATTATGGTGTTATTAATAACAACCTGCCACAATGTCGAATATGTGGGCTTTTGTCCTTTTTACGATTAAGGACTAACCGGCAACGCGTGTTAGGCGCTGACTTATCTCTTCTTAGGCTTCGGGATAAAATTCCCCAGACTGAAATTCTGGTGTCTTCTTCAATCGGTGAAAGACTAAACCGACAACGCGTGTTAGGCGTTGACTTATCCCTACTTAGGATTCGGGATAAAATTCCCCGTGCGTATGACACACGGATTTTGGAGTTGAATGATGGTGTCTTCTCTTGGGGCAAAGACGAACCCAAAATGGGAGAGGAAGAATTTTATATTCTATCTCCCGAAACCGAAGAGGAAAAATTTTATATTCTATCTCTAGTGTAGAGGAAACTCAAAGTGGGATCTCTACCTTGAGAACCTGAAGAGTAAAACTAGGAGTGGGATCTCCACTCCGAGAATCGAAAGATTCGGATAATCCTAACTGTCGGAAGGTTTGATTACCGAACTAAAGGTGAATTCCTCGTTTATCGAGAATGAATTGTGATTTTGGCCCTAACTATAGGAAGATTTGACCAAGCAGAAGTTTGAGACGATCCTAACTGTAGGAAGGTTTGATCGCTCGATTTGTGGGTCTCTCATTCATTGGAGGAATCGAGAGGGGATTTTAGTTATGGTCCTAACTGTAGGAAGGTTTGACCAGGTAGACAGTGAGAGTGGGAGTACAAATCACAGTGGGAGTGTTGCCTTGTACAAATTACTCAGAGGGGGTTCTTGATGTTAAGTGATAAATACTTAACACGGAGGGGTTTAACAATCAACAATGATTAGGATATTAAAATTCCAAGTACTATGTCCGGACTTAACAATAGGAATGTTAAGTGCACAGACGCATTGGAAGTTTGAGTGGATTCAACCGAATGGAATTTTTTGTGGTCCCACCGTCAATTAGTCTGATCGGTGGGGGATTTTATGGTGGAAGACTGTGAGTTGTCAAACATCAATAGGAGTTTTGTGAGGAAAGATTGATCCAACGAAGCGATCGAATCTCGTCTCAGCAAAAGAGTGTTCGAAAATCACAGTGGGGGTTTAGTGTTTATCACTTTGTTTGTAATGATCGGGTTATCCCTAAGAAAATTATATATAGTATTCTTCCGGGAACTTCCCGTTATATGAATCATCCACCCCCAGCTTCTTCGCGAAACTGGGTTTATCATTGCATTCGGTTACATGATCGGGTTATCCTTAAGAATATTACGTATAAAATTCTCTAGAAACTTTCCTTCAACGGTAGGAAACAGTTTAGACTCATATACCTATTGGAGTGTCGAGGAGCAGTTTATACTCGTATACTCTTCGGAGTGTAGGAAGTAGCAGTTTATACTCTTATACTTGTCGGAGTATTGTCGTTCTTATTTGGCTTATCCTAGCGTTATGACGCCGGCTTCAACCAAGGTTTGAATGCTATTCTTTAAAGTAAAGCAAGCCTTGGTGGGATGAAGGATCCTCCTGTGGTACGCACAGTACTTCGGATTCGTAGTATTGTCAGCTTCCTCTTGATTTGTGATGGGTGGCAGCTTGATCTTGTTGTTTTCAAGAAGGGTCTCGAAGATGGTTGGAACGTCTTCATTTTTGAATGAGTACTCTTTTTGGAGCCTCGGATCCGAAGTCTTCTGTTGTCTTCGGGGCTGCTGTTGTGACGTCTGATTAACATCAATAACTGTTGTAGGTGCCTTCCCTTCATCATGGGAAACGAGACTCGGATTCAAAGGGTTAGCCATCAGTTGCCTTCTTTTGACCTTCTTCCTTCTAAGGAAGCGTTCGGCCTGCTCTCCGCGCACCTTTAACTCTTTCCAGGTATTGAGTGGCTCTACTCCCATAACGTCCAAGATGTTAATGGACAAATTGTTATAACATGTCTGCAAGACGAATTCCTCGATGACGGAATCCTTGCAGTTCATTGCCTGATTGCGGAAGCGTTTAATGAAGGTATCCACCAATTCTCCATCTTTCTGTTTCTCATCGAAGAGTGTACTGATTGACACTTCGGCGTCATCATCAAAGAAATGAACGAGGAACATGCTCTCTAGATACTCCCAGCTGTTGATGCTTCCGGATTTGAGACGCCGGTACCAATCGAAGACATGCCCACGAAGGGTGCCAACGAATGACCGTACCATCAAGGGCTCGTTACCGAAAATTATTCTCAAATGAAACTTATAATATATTAAGTGCTGAGCAGGGGAACCCTTTCAAACGGTGTGAAATTGATCAAGTTAAATTTGGCCGGGTATGGGATTGATTCCCATTCTCTCGGGTATGGACATGGTATTCCGGACTTCTTTACCTCCTGAGCACTCATCAACGCATTGATTTTGCTCTCCAAGTCCTTTATTTTCTCGTCCTCATCTGTATCAGATCTTGGACGATTCCTGAGAGGAATAACGGGGCCACCCCCAGTGTTGTCGTTTTTAATGAGACCAACCCCAGCGTCGTTGTTTTTAGTCGGGTCACCCCTTGTATTCTGGTCAACGAAAGGGTTATCAGTATTGACGTATTCATCCACGTCTGAATCGCTACCTGATTGGTTAAAATTGTTGCAATGACTGGATTCACCTATCAGATTCAACAAGGCTCGGATCTGTTGGTTGTGCGTTTGTCTCATCTCCTGCATAGCCATTTCCATTTCGATTTTGAATGCTTCTTTCTGCTTGGCTAAAGCATCCTCAACCATCTTGGCTACTTCCTCGGTGTTGATCATAAACACCTCATGAGATTGTCCGGGACTGTATACGGTTGCTTCTGAAGTGACTGCCGAGCAAGCGTCTGATGCTTCATCGTCCGAGGATAGTCCCCTGGTCATCCTCAAATAGTCTCTACGTCTAGTAGCCCCGACACATAGCCGAGTTAGACGGTGTGATATGAGGGGGTCCGAATTAGAAGGTCGGGTCGATTTCCCCTTATCAGCCACGTTGGCGATGACTATGGATTGTTCAGGCCCGGCGGCTTCTAATTGAAGCCAAGATATTAGTTGGGCTATTCCCGAATTGACTTTCTTTCCTGGGGAGAAATCGGGGTTAGAAGTAATCGGAGACTTCCCCTTATCGACCATATTGATGGTGAATGCTGGGAGTTCGTCATCTCGATTGCCCGATCGTCTCTTGCTAAAACGCCTTGATTTGGGTTTCAATGCTTATACGGAGATACTCTCGAATACCGAGACTCTCCGTGGAGCGGTCTTGGGGTAGCTACATACTGATAATACTGTCCTAATTAGTTTGGGACACGGACAGTGAGAGTCCGTTTCCCGGGTACTTTTCTTTCGAGATTTGTTCGTACCCCAGCCCGATAGTACAACTCAACGACGTTACGGTCAGAGCAACCTATCGGCTGTTTACATGAATTCTGAGGTATAACGCGTTCGTCTATCTGCTGTGTTTTCTTCTGAGTAAACATCATCTTGTTGGCGTCTACAGGAGTCACACGTTTGGAATCACACCTTTGTGAGGGTGAAACCTTAACGGGCTCCTGGTTTTCTACACGCACCCCCAAGCGGGCCGTTGTAAAAATTAATTTGTTAGGAGGTCGCGTACGATCCCCAGTCCGAATGTTTGCTCGAAGCTCTTTTCACGATCTCAAGCTTTCCTTAAAAGGTGTTTTACCTCGGTCTTCAGGTAGAGGGCCAAGGCGATCTTTCAAAGGAACTCTAGATTTGGTGAGATTCACGCTACCACACGGCTCCGTCGGAGGTGCGGGGAAAGGGGAAATGGGATTTGAAGTTGACGAGCGCCGGACTGTTGCTTCGTTCATTTTTGCCTTAGGCGCTGACCTCGCCTTCGGCACCCACACCTGTTTGTGCTTGGGCGATTTATTAATTGTCTCTTCTTTCTGCATTTCTTTCGCTTTTTGCAGAAGGACTTGGGCCTGCGCGAGCAATGCGCGACGCTTCTTGATTCGCTCCTCAAGGGTGGAGCGGGTCCTCTTGATGCGAACTCATTTGTTCGTTTCCGCCTTGGAGGAGGGGTTGGTTGTTCGCCGTTGTTGTTCTCGGTGTTGCCTAGATTTCAGATCCTCATCATAGCGGATCCCGTCCATTGACTCCGAAGCCTTGGCCAATTGACGCGCAAGGCGCTGACGTCGTCTTTAGCACGCCCTCTGTTCGCGGGAAAAATCGTGTCTTTCTTCATTATTGATTCCATTGCTATCTTTAAATAACAACTTTTTGAGTTACAAAGATCCGGTCTTTTTATAAGATCCGGTTACAACGAAATCAAAAATAAAGAAAAAGATTACAACTTTCTCCTTTTATCGAACAAATCGCGAGCTCATGTTTGCGGTCACTCGCTTTGTGGGTTCTTTGCCTGCGCCGGTGTTTATCCGTGGACCACCGCGAGATCTAGATCTGGTCGGATCTACGCAGTACGACGGGTATTATTTCACCAAGGAAATAATAGCCGGGGAGGATTAGTTCACCAAGAAAATAATCGTCCAAATCTCGGGATCAAAGGCCAAGCTTTGATCCGGAGTATGTCTGCGTAGATCTGAGATCCGGTCCTCTCGAACACCTGCCTTATTTGGCGTTGACGATCGCCGAGCACCAGATCTGGATGAACAAGTCCTCGAAGTCCCAAAGCTTGGATCTTTTTAAGTTACGAGTCTTGAATCCAGCAGGGCTTCGCCTCTCCAAATTTTTCAACCTTTTGAAAATGAGCCTACAGCCCTCTATTTATAGGCATTGAAAGCAGATCTGGGCCCAGATCCGAGGTGGCTCGGCCAGGCCGAGACACTTGTGAGAGTCTCGGGTATTTTGATCATAACTTTCTCGTATGATCTCCAAATGACCTGATCCAAGATGCATTGGAAAGCTGACAAATAGATATACAACTTTCATGTTTTGAGTTTCTTCAGATTCTAACAGGATCATGGTAAAAACAGCTCCACAAGTTCCGAGAAACCTTTGGGTGTCTCGGCCAGGTCCGAGACACATCTGGGTGTCTCGGCGCTATTTTAGGCATAACTTCCTCATATGACCTCCAAATGACCTGATTCCAGATGAGTTGGAAAATTGACAAAAATATCTACAACTTTCCTGTTTTGACTTTATTCAGATTCAAATGGGATCATGGTTAAAATAGCTCTACAAGTTCCGAGACTCCTTTGGGTGTCTCGGCTCGGGCTGAGACATTTTGTTTTGCACACTTGTCCATTTTCGCCATAACTTTTTCATACGAACTCGGATTTAAGCGATTCAAAGTGCATTGGAAAGACGATGAGGAGTTCTATAAGCTCCAATGATTAGATCATCTGTGGAATAAATGAGACACGAAGGGTATTTCATCTTTTGTAAGTGACACGGGGCTCCCGATCCGTTCGTATACTCATTATTCTGAAACTCCGTTGCTTCACATAGTTCGTCAACCCACTTCATGTGTTTGTCGACATTAATCAAGCTCCTGTGACTTAGATTATGACGTTCATCGTCTTTTCTTAGCACTGAGCCGTTCGTAGGGACCTATAGGCAGTTTTATACGCCTACAGATACCCCCTCCAAAGTATTTCAGCCTCGTTCTTTTATAGAAGAGTCTGGAATACTTTGGATATGATTGTCCCATCCTTCGATTGGTTACGACTGGATATTTGAAGTGACTTCCATTCTTGATTCCTTCAGTCCTCCAGGCTGTTCGGTGATTTGTCGAATGTCTGTAAAGGTTCCGGTGCTGCATTTATTGTCTGACCGTCTGTTGGAATTTTGAATTTGAAGTCGATTTTCGATTTTCTGACTTTTTAGCTCAAGTTGGTTATTTCAACATAGAACTGACCATCGGTCGTCGGCGTTGAATCTCCATTTACAACGCGTTGTCTGGCGTTTGAGCTTCATTGTGACGCGTTGTCCGGCGTCCAAGCTTCATTGCGACGCATTGTCCAGCGTCTGGCACAGTTTATACTCATGTGTTTATTGGAGTCTTAAGAAGCAGTTTATACTCGTATACTTTTCGGAGTATTGATTCTTTCATTGCAACGCATTGATCGGCGTTGACCTAGGGTTACGCGTTGACCGGCGTTGACCTAGGGTTTCGAACGTCGTACGTTTTAAGTTTGGTCGCAACGCATTGATTGGCGTTGACCTAGGGTTACGAATGTCGTTGGATGCTCAAGTCACGAGACCAACTAATGAAGCTGATGCGTCAATGACTCTCGTATTTATAGGATTTTTGGCAAACCCTCAGCCATCAACGGGTTTGATGAGCCTTTACCGACTACCGTTTGAGTCGGGCTAGCATGCGGATTGTTCAAGTCCGTTCCGCATGTGACGTTAAGCTAAAAGAGTTAACCCTTTTAGTGCTACGATATTGAATACGTAGACTTCGTCTTTCTCCTGTGAAAAGACTAAACAGCAACGTGTATGAGACGTTGACTTAGGATTTTTGGCAAATCCTCAGCCTTCAACGGATTTGACGTGCTCTTACCGACTACCGTTTGAATCGGGCTTACATGCGGATTGTCTAAATCCGTTCCGCATGTGACGTTGTGCTAAGAGAGTTAACGCTCTTAGTGCTACGATATTGAATACGTAGACTTCGTCTTTCTCCTGTGAAAAGACTAAACAGCAACGTGTATGAGACGTTGACTTAGGATTTTTGGCAAATCCTCAGCCTTCAACGGATTTGACGTGCTCTTACCGACTACCGTTTGAATCGGGCTTACATGCGGATTGTCTAAATCCGTTCCGCATGTAACGTTGTGCTCAGAGATTGAATCCTCTGAGACTTGTGGCTATGACTTCGAATACATAGACTTCACCATTGTTATGGGAACAGGCTACCCAGCAACGTGTATTAGACGCTGACTTATCCCTACTTAGGCTTCGGGATAAAATACCCCAGAATCGAACTCTGGTGTCTTTTTCAATCGGTAAAAGACTAAACCGGCGACACGTGTTAGGTGTCGACATATCCTTTCTTAGGATTCAAGATGAAATTCCCCATGCGTGTAAGGCATGGATTTTGGTGTTATTAATAACAACCTGTCACAATGTTGAATATGTGAACGGGTGTTCTTTTTAACGGTTAAGAACTAACCGGCAGCGCGGGTTAAGCGCAGACTTATCCTTGCTTAGGTTTCAGGATAGAATACCCCAGAATCGAACTCTGGTGTCTTTTTCAATCGGCAAAAGACTAAACCGGCGACACTCGAGGTGGGATCTCCACCCCCAGAATCCGGAAAGGTGAAACTGAGAGTGGGATCTCCACTCCGAGAATCGAAAAGATTCGGATAACCCTAACTGTCGGAAGGTTTGATTACCGAACTAAAGATGAATTTCTCGTTTATCGAGAGTAAATCGTGGTTTTGGTCCTAACTGTAGGAAGGTTTGACCAAGCGAGAGTTTGAGGTGACCCTAACTATAGAAAGGTTTGATCACTTGATTTAAAGGTGGACCTCTCGTTCATTGGAGGAACCGAGAGGGGATTTTGGTTGTGGTCCTAACTGTAGGAAGATTTGATCAAGTGGGAGGTTTAAAACGATCCTAACTGTAAGAAGGTTTGATCGCTCGATTTGTGTGTCTCTCGTTCATTGAAGGAATCGAGAGGGAATTTTGGTTGTGGTCCTAAGGTTTGACCAGGTAAACGGTGGGTTTAGTGCTTATCACTTTATTTGTAATGATCGGGTTATCCCTAAGAAAATTACATGTAACATTCTTTCAGGAACTTCCCGTTACATGAATTATCCACCCCCAGCTTTTCTTGCAAAACTGGGTTTATCATCGTATCGGTTGCATGATCGGGTTATCCTTAAGAATACCACGCATGGCACTCTCCAGGAACTTCCCGTGGAAGAAAGGAAATAGTTTAGACTCATATACCTATTAGAGTATCAGGGAGCAGTTTAACCTCTTATACCGGTCGGAGGGTTGAGAAGCAGTTTATACTCATATACTCTTCGGAGTCTTAAGAAGCAGTTTATACTCTTATACTTATTGTTCGCGGGGAAATTCGTTGCTTTCTTTTTCATTGAAATAATCGTCATCTTGGGTTACAAAAGATCCGGTCTTTTTTAGATCCGGTTACAATTAAATCAAGGAAAAATAAGAAAAATTACAACTTTCCTTTTGTGAACAAATCGCGAGCTCCTGTTTTGCGGTTGCTCGCTTGCGTGGGTTCTTTGCCAACGCCGGGGTTAATCCGTGGACCACCGCGCGATCTAGATCCGGTCGGATCTACACGATTATACGGGTATTATTCCACGAAGGGAATAATAGCCGGGAGGGATTAGTCCACTAAGGGAATAATCGCTCGGATCTCGAGATCTAAGACCAAGCTTAGATCTGGAGTGTAGCCTCGTGTAGATCTCAGATCTGTTCTTTCTTCCTCTCGAGATCCTGCCTTTTCTGACGTGGATGGTCGCCGAGGATCAGATCCGAATGTGCAAGTCTTCAAGTCTTCAAAGCTCCGAGTTCGCTCTTCAATCCGGCAGAGTTTTGGCTCCTGAAATTCCAACCTTTGAAAATGAACAATGCCTAGCCTATTTATAGGCTCTCTGGACTGTGCCCGCGCACAGGAAAACGTCGGCCACCTCTGGGTGGCCGGCACTGTGCCGAGCCACCTTGAGGTGGCTCGGCTCTTGGCCAAGCCACCCTGAGGTGGCTCGGCCTTGGCCGAGCCACCTTGAGGCGGCT
>NC_033794.1:97697863-97698073 GCF_001876935.1 Asparagus officinalis
TTATTGGAGTGATTTCTGTGCCCAAATGAGCTGAACCGGCTTAAAATGAGCCAAAAAGGCAGTAAATCGGCTCAAAAAATCCTCCGACTCTTCCGAACAAATGGGAGAGGAGTGAGTGAATGATAATGTGAACCGTCACTTGATTTGAAGTCGTTTCGATGCTCGGTTCGGCTTCAATTTGGATTCTGGTTCAAAACCGGTCCGGTCCGG
>NC_033794.1:97699073-97716260 GCF_001876935.1 Asparagus officinalis
TATACGTCGTCGATCATCAGACACAACATTTCCTTCTGAGATGTTATCTTCTTCGGGACGGTCCTAGAGCTCGCACCGCCCTTGAAACGCGCCTTTGGAAGGCATGAATTCGCAGGCTCCTGTACTTACTATGGCGCAAAGTGGTCGCTTGGGCGCCGCAATTTTCTCCAAGGTAGCTGCGGGTGCGGCGACCATCCAGCTGTCTGATATTGTTTGACTTCTTCATTGGTCCCAAGCGTCTTGATTGGAGCTTACCTTCGTTTCTTTCGGAATAGGACCGAGAGCGGCTCCAAAAACTGACTTTCTTCCTGGGATGGTCTTGGCAGGGGATTTCCCGGAGCAGTTGCAAATCACGGCGTTTGATTTTATTGCTGAACGGTGTTGAACCTGTGGCGGTTGCGGGTTTTCTCTTAGTCTGAACGCCTCAGACTTCGGTTCCAACCTTGCGAGTCGTGCTGCTTTCGCCACTCACGCGTAGCTTTGCGACGGGCTTCTTCAGCTTTTAGCCGCGGCTTCGCAGATAGATGCGCGGCAGCGCGCGATGACGTCCTCCATGTCGAGCGGTCCCGTTGTGACACGAACCCACTCCATTGCGTTGATGGCTTTGGAGGACCCTCCTTCATTTGCTGTTGAGCTGTTGCCTCGGTTTGTCTTCAGCATCCGCTGAACGACCCCGTCAAGACTCCATGGCCTTGGACGAACTGCTTCGCGAGGGTTAGCGCTGCTACTGGCGGCTCTCTTAGAGAGGAATCACACGCCTTCGGACGGCGGATGACCTGCCTCCGGAGGCCTAAGGACTTCACCTGACGCACTTCGGGATCGAAGGAGCCGTGAGCGTCAGTTGTGGCTTCAATTCTTTCGCACAACGGACTTTGGGGGAGAATCCTGAAACTTCTTGTGACTTGGCGGGAGGAGTAGAATCCAGAACGAGCGAAACGTACTCTCGTACTTCTGTTGTCGAACTCATACTCGACCTCCTACCACGACGGATCGAGAATCCGCGGCTGCGCACGCCCTCCGATCTCAGCAGTTGAGCAATCGGTGGCTCCCACTGTGGTCGCCAGATTGTTCGCGGGAAAAGTTGGTCGTTTTCTTCATTATCGATGTCATTGCACTCAGTTAACAACTTATGTGTTACAAAGAGATCCGCGTCTTTTTATAAGATTCCGGCTTACAATGAAAATTCAAAATTAAAACAAAGAAATCAAATTACAACTTCTCTCTTTTACCAAACTCAACATCACAGATTCCTTTGTTATTCGGTCTCTTGCTTCTGTCGGGTTGTTTGCCTGCGCCGGCCCGGTTGCTTACCGTGACCACCGCGCTGATCTGGATCCAAGCAGATCTGACGACGTATTACGGGTATTATCCCACCAAGGAGATAATAGCTGGAGGATCGTTTTCACCAACGGGAGGAAAACGACCGCTAAAAGAATCTCGCGCGATCTAAGAACCAAGCCTTAGTCCGGAGGTTTAACGACGGTAGAATCTGAGGATTTAGACTCTCTCGAACTCCTTGCCTTTTTCGGTTGCGGGTGCTCGCTAAGAATCAAGATCCGGGTCTCCAAAGTCCTTCAAGCCTTCAGATCTCCGAGTTGAGGTGACAAAATTTCCCGCGGCAGAGTTTCGGCTCTCTCAAAAGTTTCAGAAGAAGTCCCCCAAATGAACAACCACCCCCCTATTTATAGCTCTCTTGAACTGATGCCCTTTGTGCACGAGAGCAGAGAGGGGGGCGGAGTCGGGCCACCTGAGGGCTGGCTCGGCTCATGCCCGAGGCCACCCTTGAGGGTGCTCGGCCTTGGCGAGCCACCCTAGGTGGCTCGGCCTTTAGCCGAGCCACCCTGGGGGTGGCTTCGGCCACCGAGCCACCTGGGGTGCTCGGCTTTGGGGCCGAGCACCCCGGTTGCGCTCGCCGTTTAGGCGAGTCCCCGGCTCGGTGTGTTCCGTTTCGCCCGTTTTCCGGTGTTTTCCGTCTTTTCAGTTCTTCGGTTTGATTCCGTCCGGACTTTGATTTTGATATCCGCCGTCTTTATTCTGGCATATTTCCGCCTCGGTGTTTGAGTACAAATCTATTTTGTCGATGGACGACTCGTTGACTTTCCGAACTGTTGGATTTGTTCCACAGGCGGAACATATTGCCGTTGTTTGTGTGCTTTATCGCCTCTGTCCTCGAACCATCCGTTGATTTGTCGAACCATCAGCTGAACCATGCTTAAGGGACCTATAAGGTAATTTATACGCCTACAACCTCAGGGCTCTATTGCACAAACCCCTCGAGTGGGATCCCCTCAACAGACTATTTATCAATATACTAATCTCTTTCAATGTGTCTGGAGGTAGTGTAATATGAAGCAATTAGAAGATTCATTAGAAGATTGTGGAAAAAGCCACTTTTTTACCAGAATTCTGGAGTTCTAAGTCCCAAAGATTTAGAGATTTGCTAACAAAACCATTTGGAATATATATATATATATATACTATAATATATAATAATATATATATATATATATATATATATATATATATATATATATATTATCATATATATATATATATTATTATATATATATTTGTTATGGTGTTTTCAATCACTAAAGTGAAACTCTTTGCAGCAATGGATATGTATACTTCTACATGCAATGCCCCAATCAAATTGGCAGTCAGAACTAGCAAAGATCCTGACATAGCCAACTTGTCTAGTCGACATCCTCTTATGTCAACTTGAAGGGCAAGACTTGTCAGTCCTCTTATCAATGACGACTTACTACGAGCCCACTCGACCAGCTATTCGATACTTCTCTTTGCCAGCAATGGACATGTGTACTTCTACATGCAATGCCCTAATCAAATTAGCAGTCAGAACTAGCAAAGATACCGACATAGCTAACTTGTTGAGTCGACATCCTCTTATATCGACTTGATGAGCAGTACTTGTTAGTTCTCTTATCAATGACGACTTGCTACGAGCCTACTTGACCAGCTATTCGATACTTTGCGTGATCGACTCGAGAGGCATTACTTCTCGGCCAAACTAAAGGATAACTTCAGCCTCGAGCCTCTCCCACTGACAACGTGTCAACAACGCATTTAATGCTTAGCAGACGCTATCATACCTCTAGCCCTGATAGTCTTCATGAATAATTAGAGCACATCAGCAACGCCATGCCACAAGCCACTTTGCATTTAATGCCGAGGTGATCTCTCCTCCACTCATCAGCCATAACCTGTAAAGTAAGTGCTGATATAGCAACCTGGCCACACTTATTTGCTGTCATCTTGTGCTTGGTCAAAATGATGGTTTTACCCCTTATACCATAAGTATAAATAGCGATACTATTCTGAACAAAGAGGGGATTCTTTTTTAAGCAATTTGTTTGCACCACACTAAAGGACTCATGTGGTTCTTCATTTCCCCACTCAAGTTCATCAACTGACTTTATCATCGGAGGAACCACTAGGAAACCAGTCCCTGTCCTCTTATGAACTATTATTTGTGCAGGCTTCAGCGACTCAACTCAGAATCGGATATTTAGGGAAGGAAGTGGCCCCTCATCAACTTCACCAAACCATTATAATTGACTGTTTGATTATTTAATATCAATAGTTTGGCATCCACCATGGGGTCTTCTTTCTTTTTTGAGAAAACATGTCTGATTCTAAGGATAGGGCTGATCAGTCTCACCCTGAAGGACCACACCAGAGTTGCGTCACTTAAGCTTAGCTTGAAGACATAGCTCACAAGATCTCTCATTCTCTCCAACAGCAACTCGTTACCTTCACCAGCGAGCTTTTCAGCCAACTTCCACAACAACAGTAGGCCATTTTCGTTGATCCCTTGCCTTTTGAAGACCAGCGATCGGAGACTCACCCTTCTTCTTGAGCACAACAAGTAGTCCCAACTTTGACTCCTCATGCTGCTACCAAATAGCTGAGGGATCAGGGCTGAGTACATGACCCCACTACCTCATTAATCGACTCGCCCTAAAGAACCTCGTTGATCTCTCCTCCATCATCTCGAAGTCACCGGTGAGAGTCCTGGCTCTGGTCACCCTAGGGATCGCACCAGGAGAGCAGTCTCTATGACTCTCCCCTACAATCATGCCTCTCCAACACACTTTGTTGTCATAGCAGTTTCTAGATAAGGTTGGGTGTACAGACCGATCGTAGAAACCATCGGGGGGAACAACTCCCTTTCCGATGATCTCATGAATACCCCATATGAGAAGTTCAAGATGCCTCACGTGGAGAAGTACAAGGGTGAGGGTGACCCCTCCGAGCATGTCTAGAACTACTATGATGTGATGAGCATCCTCCAAGCATCAGTAGCGGTTATCCACCAATGCTTTCCCATCACTCTTTCGAGGAGTGCCAAGCTATGATAGAATGCTCTCGAGAAGAAGTCCATCAGCAGCTTCTAACAACTTAGTTGGAAGTTCATCCACCACTTCCTAGCTAACACCAAGTAGAAGCTCACCCGTCATGTGTTAATCTAGATGAGGCAAGAGCCTAGAAAAAGCCTAGAAAAAGCGGTTATAGGTGAAGAGGTTGGAGGTTAACGACTTAGGGAGTGTAGTTGCTATGTTTGCTCTTGTGGCTGGCTTGCGAAGCAACGAATTGGCTAACTCACTTGCCAAAAAGCTAGTCGACAATTATGAGCAGCTAATGGTCAAAGCTCATGGGTACATAGACATGAAGTATGCCCAAGCGTATAAGGCAGCAACCAGGACCACAGAGGCCTCCACAAGCACGACCTTAGCAGTAGCAGTAGCCCCTGCTCCATTAGCTTCACTTGCACCGCTGACACCCGCAGCAACATCGGTTGTGGTGCCGACACCAGAGTCTGCTAGGGCCCCTGCAGCAAGGCTAGATTGTCCAAGAGATCCTCCAATAGTTGACTCCCACTCCAACTGGTCAGACAGGAAGGATTGACGGAGGGATTTGGTGCTGAGGCCCACTCTCACAGTCCTCAACACCTCCCTTGCAAAAGCTCTCACCATGGTCCAAAAGGAGGGACACCTCAAGGAGCTCGTTCCTCAAATGAGGTCGGATCCATGAAAATGAGATACCTAGGAGTATTTCTATTACCTTAGAGATCACGACCACCATACCAATGATTATCGTATCCCGAAGAGGGATATTGAAGACCAGATCGAGAGGGGGGTACTTGAAGAAGCTCGTCTCTCAGAGAGACTGGAGGGAAGCTCCCCTAGCAAAGGTAGATAGGAGATCCCACTTGTGGTCACCTCATCCTTGACTGCCTCAGGTTAGCCGACCACCAGAACCCAGCCATAAGAGGGTCATCAACACAATCAGTGGAGGTCCCACCGCTAGAGGGTCGTCTAACAATGCCCGGAAGTGGTATGCCAAGAGGGCATTGTGGGTTGACCAGTGTGATAAGAGGTCAAGAATGGAGGAGCCCATTTCTTTTGGAGTTACTGACCTACAGGGCGTCGAGACACCTCACGACAACCCCATTGTCATCAGAACTGAGATTGACGACTTTCAAGTGAAGAGGATCATGGTCAACATTAGAAGCTCGGTGGACATTTTGTATATTGACGCCTTCAATCAGATAGGCTTCGACAAGTCTTGACTGCTCCCCTATAGAGGACCTCTCATTGGATTCACCAGACACTATCTCTTACCAGAAGGGATGATCACTCTCCCCCTAACTGTTGGAGAGTACACTAGGCAATCCATCGTCCATGTGCAGTTCCTGGTGATGAATCTCATGTCGGCCCACAATATCATCTTAGGCCAAACCACCGTCCACCTTTTGCAAGCCATTCCTTCAACTTACCACCAGATGGTTAAATTCCTAACTCCTAATGGAGTTAGAGTCACCAGGAGCAACTAGCAAGAGGCCAGGTCCTGTTACCTGTTCTTGACTAAGGATAAAGGTGTACAAGATGACTTGCCAATTGAGAAAGCTTGTCTCCAGATGGAGAAGGCAACGTGCAAAGGACGACATCGGTGGAAGAGCTTCAAGAGATACCAATCGACCGGGAAGGCCAGAAGACAGTCAAAATTGATTCCAGCCTAATAGAGCCCTTGCAAGGAACATTGATGGAATTCTAGCGGGCAAACGCTAAGGTGTTCACTTGGGGTCCCGAGGACATGCCAGGGTTTCCCCCCGAGGTGATGATCCATGAGCTAACTGTCGATAGGCACACTGAGCTTGTGTAACAAAAGAAGAGACATATCGGCCCTGAGCGACAGAAGGCTGCCACTGATGAAGTTGAACGGCTCATGAGAGCAGATTTCATTCGGAAGTCCAATACCCGGAATGGCTAGCCAATGTAGTTTTGGTGAAGAAAATAATAAACAAATGGAGGATGTGTGATAATCACATTTTATTACAATTTTATACCCTCATTATCTATTTTATATGAATAAATATACTACTAATAATTATTTTTATCTTAAATTGTAGGTTAATGAAGAATAAATCTCAAACTCCAATCTCTCAATAAAAAGCCCTTGATTTAATGAAGAAATGAAGCAAAGAAGCCCATTGGAAAATCAATTGCCAAATTATCCAAAAGGCCAAAACCAAAAGAAGGAAATATGTCAAAGCCCAAAAGAAGAAAAGAAAAATATATCAAAGCCCAAAGCCCAAGCCCAAAAGCCAAAGAGAAGAGGAAGCCACGGGCTGAAAAAGGAGAGAAGTCCACATCAATGCCAGCATCGATGGGTCATCGGTGCCAGCATCGATGCCCGTATCGATGCAAACATCGATACCCTTAACGATGCTGGTATCGATACAGACATACAGTTTGTTACGAATCGAAGGCTGAAATTTGTTATTTTTGGATAAGATTTTAATCCAATGGCTCTCATTTACTAATGTTTACTATAAATAGAGGTAGAGAGTGAGGGGTTAGAGGTGTGAAAAATTTTATAACTCTATTTGGAGAGGAGGGCTACTCTTAATTGAGAAGGCCTTCCAAAAATTATAATTTTTGTTGCAATTAGTAATAATATTTTTTCTCCACTTTAAATTTGTCTTTTCTCCTCTTTGTTGAATGATGGGGATGGAGATGAAAAGCAATTTGAAGGTTTGTATTTCTTTTATTTTTTTCTTTTATTTCTTTTTGGTAATTTCTTTATTATTGCTTATTAGTTAGATTTACATTCATGCTTGTAGTGTAGATTTATTTTCTTGTCTTTTTATTTTTTTTGCACTTTAATTTGTATAGTAGATTTATTTTCTTGCATTTAATTTTTATAATATATTTTGTAGTTTAGATTTTAATTCTTTGTAGTTAGATTTATTTCTTGTTCATAGTTTAGTTTTTTATTTTTTTTATTTTTGTAATTAGTTCTTTTTCTTCTTGTTTTTATTTCTTAAGATGTGAAATTAATTCTTGTAGGAATCTTAGAATTATATGAAACTAGTCTAATTTTTTTTATATTGTATGGATTATTTTCTTGCACTTAAAATATTCATGTTTTGGATAATCAACTAGAAAACTAATCGGTAGAAGAAGAGTTTGATAATCTATGCTTATCTTAAATAGTTTGATAGGTTATGCTTATGATTTCTAGGATTACTATCTTGTTGTTCTTATCATGAATAGTAATTTTGACTTCGATGATAATTTGATAGGTTATACTCTCCTTAAATGGTTTGATAGTCTATGCTTAATAAATCTAAGTTGAAATATGTTAAAAAGAGAATAGTTTGTATTTTATAATTGAGATTAGCTAGTTGATTAAATTCTAGATTTCTCATATCTTAATTGAATCCTCCATCTTGACTTTCTTGAATTTTCTTTTCATTCTTGATTTTATTTCTTGATTTTATTCATTCTTCTTTCTTCCCTTATGATTTCATTTATTCTTTGATTCTTATTTCTTTTCTCTAACATTCAATTTATTGTCTCTTGGATATATTCACAACAATCACTCATCACAATCACACTTATTCTTTAATCCTATTTTTGTTACGCACACAATATAAGAACATATTCTAATAATCTCTTAAAATCACCTTCCTCGTGGGATCGATAACTTTTTATACTATAACTTGATCAATTGTGTAATTGCAATTTTGGTACATAATTATGCCGCATCAAGTTTTTGGCTCCGTTACCGGGGAAGGTGCTAAAATAGAATTTTATTATTTTGGTTCTTTAACTTGTGTGTTTTCTTGTGAATGAACCGCTTGGAGCTTGAAAATCTTGGATTGAAGATCAAGAACTTGGAGAATTGCTTTCGGATAAGTCTTCTTTCTAGCGTTTTCAATTCCACCCTTTTTAGTTAGCTTCACAATTAGAGACAATTAGGATTTAAAAAAAAGATTTTATTTTTGTTGACCATAATAAAATTCACCTTTTACTTGGACATTAACTAACAAGATAATAAATTCAAACAAGAGCTCTCTTCTCACATTTGATTGTTGTTGACCATAACTAAAAAAAATATTAAGATTTTCTTTTTATCATCCTTTTTAGTCGCTTTTAATTTCTAGGGTTGCATTTCATATGGTGTAGGAATTCACCAAAGTGATTGTAGCACTTTATATGGCACACACTTAAAACATTCTTAAGGGCAAAACCCATAATCAAGATAAGGTAAGGGATTTCATCACCCTTTCCTTAGCCCATAAATCACTAATTCCTCACTTCACAAACCTAAGCCTTCTAAAACTCATTAGACATTGGCCCCTAAGGATTCGAGCTCAATAAGGAACAAGAAATCCTTAAGTGAACCGGTTTAAGTTTTCTCAGATTAGTTGGTGTCTAAGGCAAGGTTTAGGGGTTGCGTAAAATGTTCCGCAAGGAACGAGGTACTTAATTGATCTCTGATCACCCTCTAGTACTATCCTTACCTGGCTAACTACCTGGGTAAAACTTTAATCTTTTTACTGTAGGAGTTTTTGGTTAGGAGCTGGTCTAGTTGAGTTAGGCTAAACCTAGAATTAGAGTGTGATTAAAAAATGATTGATTTGGTTTGTTTTAGTTAGGTTTTTTTTCTTTTTCTTTATCTTCTCATATATATAAAAAAAATTAATTTTCTTTCTTTCCTTAAAAAAAATTGTTTTGGTGTATGCAAACTTGGGTACGGGATAATTCTAATCGTTTAATCCGTGTTGAACTAATTCAAGAAATGGCAAATCAACCCGTTCTCCAGGATATGTGTTACCCCACCAGAAATGTAATTCTATCTTGCATAAGGCTCCCCGAAGTAAATGGAGCAAATTTTGAGCTTAGACCGCGTTACATAAATATGCTTCCTAAATTCCTTGGTAACGAAACAGAAGATGCATATATTTTTATCTCGGAATTTGAGGAAGTGTGTATTATGATTAAAATGAGAGAATTGAACGAAGATGCAATTAATCTTAGATTTATTCCATTTGCTCTTAAGGACAAAGCTAAAAAATGGTTGTACAACTTACCGACAAATTCCATCTCAACTTGGGAGGAATTTGTCACCGTTTTTCTTAAAAAAAAATTCCCTATTCATAAAACGGTAAAGCTTAAGAATAGCATTCAAAACTTCAAAATTATCCTGGGAGAGCCATTCTGGAAATATTTTGACCGATTTAAATATCTTTTAATCCAATGTCCTCATCATGGTCTAGAAAAATGACGATTGTGCCAAGTCATATATGAAGGATTGGACTATTCTTAAAAAACATCTTTAGAATCGATGTGTTAGAGAGATTTTTCAAGGAAAAATGCAGATGAAGCTTGGGAATTTCTAGAGAGTTTATCCGAGAAAACAATGCAGTGGGAACACTATGATAATAGGGTTTCATCAGTTCCCCAATCTAAGTCTAGTGGTCTTTCCCTGGAGTCAAACATTGCTTCTGAAGCAAAGATGACAACAATTCTGTGGAGGTTAGAAGCCTTAGAAGTTAAGGAACGATCTCCTGCTCAAATCAATCATATTTCTGTCCTGAGATGTCATAACTGTCAGTCTTCTACCCATATTTTAGAGGAATGCCCTCTCCTAGGAAACAACGATGCTTTAGAACAGCTGAACGCTGCATTCCAGCGCCCTAGAAATGATCCATTTTCTCTAACCTACAATCCAGGTTGGAGAAATCATCCCAACTTTGCTTGGAACCAAGAAAATTCTCATGGAAACAAAAACTTCATTCTCGCATCGAACCAACAATTCCCTAGGGGAAATACTATCCCGTTTAACTCACCAAACAATTTCCAATAAACTAACCCAGTTTTTCCAACCCAACATCCTCATCCTCACCAGCCTACAAATTCTTTAAATTCTGATCATGACAAACGTTTAAGTGTCTTAGAAAAGGATTTAGAAGCTATGATCAAAGCTTCTACACAAACTACCAACATGTTGACCCAGTCATCCACCACTCTAAGTTCCTTCATGCAAACAATTGGCCAAGTGCTCAACTCGAACACTCAAGCCATAGCCCGGTTAGAAACCCAACTTGGGCAACTAGCCATTGCCGTGAGTGAGAGAGAAAAAGAAAAATTACCAAGTCAGCCTGTTGGAACCCTAAAGACAATGGATCCAGTTCATCCCATCCAGCTCATGTGAATGTAGCTCACACTCTAAGATCAGGGAAACAAATAGACAATCAAGTTAGAATGCCACCGGATCAAACCCCTTCTCCCATCCAACACACTCCTTCCGATGAAGCAATTCCTTCCGATGACCAAAATGCTAAACTTGAGATTGAGCCTGATCTAGATAGGTATAGGCCCGTTGCCCCCTTTCCAGATAGACTCAAACCTAGGAAATACTCCCCGCAGGTTGAGAAAATCCTAGAAACATTTAAACAGGTCAAGATCAACATCCATCTCCTAGATGCAATCGAACAAATTCCCTCTTATGCAAAGTTCTTGAAGGACTTATGCACTAAGAAAAGAACCACCAATGTCCCTAAGAAAATATTCTTAGCTGCCAACCTCAGTGAAATTTTTTCAAAACCCATGCCGTTAAAATACAAGGATGCTGGTTGTCCCACAATTCCATGCCTCACAAGTAACACTCACATTGATAAGGCACTTCTAGACTTGGGAGCCAGCGTCAACCTCCTTCCTTATTCAGTCTATTAACAGCTAGGTGTAGAAGAACTTAAACGACAAGATGCACTCTACAATTAGCTGATAGATCTGTAAAAATTCCCAAAGGAGAGGTAGAGGATATTCTGATCAAAGTTGGAGAGTTTATTTTCCCTGTTGATTTTATTGTCTTGGAAATGCAGCCCGTTTCCAATCTCAAAAGTCAAATCCCCATCATTCTAGGAAGACCGTTCTTAGCCACCTAAAATGCTTTGATCAATTGTAGAACCGGTAACATAAAACTATCTTTTGGGAATATGACTGTTGACCTTAATATCTTCAACCTAGGAAGGCAGCCTAGTGATCCATCTGATGAACCAATAGAAGTGAATTTCATTCAAGGAATATCAAGTGAACAACAAGAGGGAGAGTGTGAGTCTGATTCAAATGCATCTGATTTAATAATTGAGGAGCTTTCTGATGACGAACTAGAGTTAGAACCGCTGGTCAATCATGTTTCTACTGTTGGCTGACAATGAGAACCTTTGGAGATAGAACCCCGAGTCCAGCTTCGCCCATCTGTGGAGGAACCCCCTAAGTTAGAGCTCAAACCTCTACCCGAAAATCTAGAGTATGCCTACTTAGGGGAGAACGAGTCATTACCAGTTATCATTTCTTCTGATTTGACTACAGGTCAAAAGAAAGCTCTCTTAGATGTTTTAAGAGAGAATAGGGAAGCCATTGGATGGATCATGGTTGATATCAAAGGGATTAGTCTAACCATTATTCAACACCGAATCCATTTGATAGATGATGCCAAACCTACTAGAGATCCTCAACGTAGGTTAAACCCAGTGATGAAAGAAGCCGTTAGGAAAGACATTCTGAAATGTCTCGATCATAGGATCATTTATCCTATTTCTAATAGTTCATGGGTGAGTCCAGTCGAAGTTGTTCCAGAGAAATCTGGGATCACCGTGATCCAAAATAAGGCTAATGAGCTGATTCCCACTCGGATCCAAACTGGATGGCGAGTTTGCATTGACTATAGAAAACTTAACTTAGCCACTCGGAAAGATCACTTCCCTCTTCCTTTCATTGACCAAATGTTAGAGCGTTTAGTAGGACACGAGTTCTATTGTTTCCTGAATGGATATTCAGGTTATAATCAAATCCCTATCGCTCCAGAAGATCAGGAGAAAACCACCTTCACTTGCCCGTATGGAACATTCGCATACCGACACATGCCCTTTGGACTGTGTAACACACCGACCACATTCCAACGTTGCATGATCAGTATTTTTTCCGACTTGGTAGAGAGATTTCTCAAAATTTTATTGGACGACTTTTCTATTTTTGGTGACACGTTTTCCCAATGTTTGCATCATCTTAAACTGATCCTAGAACGGTGTAGGGAGAAAAATATGTCTCTCAATTGGGAGAAATGTTATTTCATGGTCAAACAAGTCATTGTATTAGGACACATAGTTTCCAATAGGGGAATCGAAGTGGACAGAGCTAAGGTAGATCTCATTTCCAATCTCCCTCCTCCCAAAACAGTCAAAGATGTCAGATCTTTTCTTGGTCATGCTTGTTTTTACCGACGTTTCATCAAGGATTTCAGCAAAATTGCTAGACCCTTGACCAATCTCTTAGCCAAGGATACATCATTTGTCTTCTCTCCCGACTGCCTCAAAGCTTTTGAATATTTGAAAAAGGAGCTAACCACAGCTCCTATCATTCATGCACCGGACTGGACCTTACCCTTCGAACTGATGTGTGATGCATCTGATTCTACGATTGGAGCTGTTTTAGGATAACAGTTTGATGGAAAACCGCATGTGATCTACTACACCAGTAGGACTCTGAATGATGCCCAGCAAAATTACTCTATCACAGAAAAAGAGTTTTTAGCTGCAGTCTTTGCTTTAGAAAAATTCAGGTCCTACGTCATCGGTTCCTTAACCAAAGTTTTCACAGATCATGCCGCACTAAAGTATATTTTGACCAAAAAGGATGCTAAAGCATGGCTCATTAGATGGATTCTCCTTCTTCAAATGTTTGACATTAAAATTCTTGACAAAAAGGGAATAGAGAACCTCGTAGCAGATCATCTCTCTCGACTCTCAAATGCACCAACATCATCCGTCCCGATCAATGAACATTTTTCAGATGAACAACTCCTAGAAATCCAATCTGTTCCATGGTTCGCTGACATTGTGAACTACATAGTCATGAACCAGATCCCTTCTCATTGGTCCAAACAGGATAGATCCCGTTTTCTCTTCCAAGTAAAATACTTTTACTGGGATGATCCATATCTATTCAAATACTATCCTGATCAGATCTTTAGGAGGTGTGTTCCTACTGAAGAAACTAGGAGTGTTGTATCCTTTTGTCATGAGCAAGCATGTGGGGGCTACTTTGGCCTAAGAAAAACAGCAGAAAAAATTCTCCAATCTGGGCTATACTGGCCCACTCTTTTCAAAGATTCATATGAGTTTTGCAAAACCTGTAACCGCTGTCAGCTTTTAGGAAAGGTCACTAGGAGAAATATGATGTCTTTACAATCCATCTTATCTGTTGAACTTTTTGATCTGTGGGGTATCGATTTCATGGGACCATTTCCAAATTCCTTTAAAAATATTTACATTCTACTAGCCGTTGAATACATGTAAAAATGGGTTGAGGCGGTAGCTTTCAAAACTAATGACAACAAGGTCGTTGTCAAGTTTTTGAAAGAAAACATTTTTGCACTGTTTGGAGTACCCCGAGCGATCATCAGTGACAATAGTACACATTTCTGTAACCGTTCTTTTGAGGCTTTGATGAGAAAATATTCAATCATACACAAATTGTCAACTCCTTATCACCCCCAAACCAGTGGACAAGTAAAGATCACAAACAGGAAGATCAAACAAAAGCTTAGAAAAAATAATTAATCATAACACAAAAGATTGGTCTGTAAAATTATGTGATGCTCTGTGGGCATATAGAACAGCTTTCAAGGCCAATTTGAGGATGTCACCATACAGACTAGTGTTTGGAAAGGCCTGTCACCTATCAGTGGAGTTGGAGCATCGAGCAATGTGGGTAATAAAACAGTTAAATTTTGACTCAGACTCGGCATGTAAGAATAGATTGCTCCAAATAAATGAGTTCGAAGAAATTCGAAATGATGCAACATAAACTCAAAATTTTACAAAGAGAAAACCATGATTTTTCATGACAAATCAATTTTACGAAAAAATTTCTCTCCAGGACAGAATGTTTTATTGTACAATTCAAAATTATATCTTTTTCTTGGAAAATTAAGATCAAGATGGACAGGTCCATTTTTTGTCAAACAAGTTTTTCCACATAGGGCTGTCGAGATAGAAAATCCTAAAAATGGTAACATTTTTAAAATAAATGGTCAACGTATGAAACTATTTTTAGAATGTTCTATGCTCGGAGAGGAAGAGGTGTTGGTTCTTCATGAACCTCATTATCTGTAAAAAAAGAGAAAAAAAGAAAAAATATAAATAAATAAATATATATATATTAAAAATATATATATTTTTTCTCATTTTTGTTTTTCATTAAAAAAAACGTTGAATAAATAACATGAAAAATAAAAATAATAATAAATAAAAATCAAATATTTTTTAGGCCATTTTCTATGACCCACACAAAAACAGAAAAACAATTCAAAAAAAAATTTGCCAATCATTTTTAAGGTTTAGCTTATAATTGTAATATCAACATGTATATTTCACCGATCAAGTTATCAAAATTTTAACATTTTTTTTCTAAAAGAACAATTTTGAGGAAATTTATTGTCAAAACAAAATTCTGATAACTTGAAATTAACATATATATATTGGAATTTTTGTTATTAAAATGTTTTTTTTTGTTTTTATTATTTCTTTTTCTGTAGATGCACCCAAGAAAGAAATCCCGAGCAAGTTCATCAGCTTCTGATCCATCTGATACTAACATAGATAGACCCACAATTTTAGCCAGAATTGTGGGTCTTAACATTCATTTTGAGAGGGGTTTTCAGATGAGTGCATTACATACATATCAATCCACAATCACCATTTTAACTGCAGTAGGTCTTAGGAGTATGATGACTAAACCCTTAGTGTAAAACCCCGAAAAATCTATAATGAATATATGTGAATTTTTAATAGTGAATAGTTCTCTTATGATGAATAACCATATATATATATATAAGATGTATATATATTTATCAGTGTTTGGGAACCCAACGGGTGTATATAAGTGAGAGAAATCGATGTTATGGCCAGCATGTAAAATGCCTAGCAGCAGGCATTTTACCGCTGTGCGGTCGACCGACGCGGTCGGCCGTGGCGGTCGATCGCATCGGTCGACCGAACAGCGGTTTTAGAGAGTTTCAGGTTTGGGTTTTACGGGTTTTTATTTTGGTCTTTTGGGTTTCGGGTCGGGTTAGGGAATTGGTACTTATACTATTCCAACCCAAGAGAGCTCCTATTTCACCTCAGACCCAAAACCCTAGCCCCCATCTCTCTTCTCTCAAAACCCTAGCTGGACCTGGTGATTTGAGGAGTTTGGAGGAGTTCTAGGGGATTTTTCGTAGATTTGAGCAAAGGAGGAACATCTCCAGAGCAGTTGTCAGCATCTAAGGCGAGTATCATCTCGCCCAATAGATTTGAGCAAAGGAGGAACATCTCCAGAGCAGTTGTCAGCATCTAAGGCGAGTATCATCTCGCCCAATCCCTCACCCCTATTTTCTATCTAAGGCGAGTATCATCTCGCCCAATCCCTCACCCCTATTTTCTATGGTTTTATTTCGATTTTTCATGATTTTTTTACATTATGGATTGCAAGAATCGATATTTCAGTTTATGAAAGTTCACCAACGTTTTGTCTAATGAAGAACTAGATCTGAGTTTTCTTAAACAAGAGCTTAACCATGTTTTACTGTCATTTAAAACATTTCCAATTTGTTTCTCATGTATTTTGAAATATTAGGAATATGGATTTCATGCTTGAGACTAGTTATATTTTTCCAGAACTTTAGAACTCTTGTTATCGTAGAAATTTTGTCAATTTTGGTTCAGGTTTCGAGCTGACAGAAACCCAGATTTGGGTTTCTGTCCGCACGGCGGTCGACCAGTGCGGTCGACCGCTGGGCTCGTTTTGGAGCTGCTGTCGACCGCAGAGCCTCATCGGTCGACCGCGACGCTCTGTCGGTCGACCGAGCGGTCGACCGGTGCGGTCGATCGCCGTTCTCTCTGTTGCTTTTTCCCTGTTTTGTGCATTCTTGAATATTCGTTCAGGTTTGAGTGATTACCTGGTTTATCTGACAATGGTATTTAGTCTTACTATGTGTCCATGCATGATAGATGACCTGAGGGTATAAATTGGGGACTTACACACTGATTTGAGTATGAATTGGTATAGGTAGATTATTCTATATATCCCAGCGACCGTTGCCCAATTTCACAGTCCTCGTGTTGGACTATAATCTATAGAAGTCCTTGTGTTGGACTATAATCTATTTCAGTCCTCGTGTTGGACTATAATCTATTTCAGTCCTCGTGTTGGACATCTGTCACCTATTCCAAGAGTTGGGAAATCACAGTATACAGTTCCTGTTTTGGACATAATTCTTAACCCTGCATATGACTGTAGGCATATAAAATTGCTTATAGGTCCCTTAGCACAGCTCGGCACAAACCGACAAACCAACGAGGCGACGAGATCGACAAATCGCACGCGAACAACGGAATAGATTCACTCGCGTGCGGAATCAAGCTAACGGGTTGAAGAATCAACGAGTCATCCAACCAAGAGCGGACTCGGACGAATCACGATCGAATCAAGATCAGTTTCAGAGCGTTCGGAATCAAGCCAAGTGTTGAAGAATCAACGAGTCATCCAACCAAGAGCGGACTCGGACGAATCACGATCGAATCAAGATCAGTTTCGGACTCGAACTCAGAAGTAGATTTACTGCTAAATCAGGAATCAAGTCAACGAATCGATTCCAGACCAATCAACCGCATAACCGAATCACGGACGAAGCGGATACAACAACCGAACGACGGAACCCAAACACCCGGAGGGGCTCGGCCGAAACCGAGCCACCTCAAGGTGGCTCGGCCCAAGCCGAGCCACCCTGAGGTGGCTCGGCCCAGTGCCGGCCACCCAGAGGTGGCCGACA
>NC_033794.1:97716637-97717902 GCF_001876935.1 Asparagus officinalis
TTATCCCTAAGAATACCCATGTGGTATTCTTCTGGGAACTTCCCGATACATTGGTTATCCTGAAGATACTAAGGATAGTATTTTTTCAGGAACTTGCCGTTTATCGGCATCATAAGCCGGTCGTCGTCCTTGGTGACTAGGCGATATGCGTCACTCGAGTAGACTGTCTCTACTATGAATGGTCCCTCCCATTTGGGTTCAAATTTACCTTTCTTCTTGGAGTTAAGGATCATAGGCCGTCTTTCAGCTAAAACCAAATCTCCTTCTTTGAAACTCCGTTGTCGAACCTTCTTGTCGAAAGCTCGAGAGATTCTTGTTCGCGGGGAAAATCGTTTTCTTCATTGAATTCATTGTGATCTCAAAATAACAACTTTTTGTGGTTACAAAAGATCCGGTCTTTTTTAGATCCGGTTACAACGAAATCAAAGAAAAAGAAAAAGATTACAACTTTCCTTTCGAATGAATCACGAGCTCCTGTTTTGCGGTCGCTCGCTTGTGTGGGTTCTTTGCCAACGCCGGGGTTAATCCGTGGACCACCGCGCGATCTAGATCCGGTCGGATCTACACGATTTGACGGGTATTATTTCGCGAAGGAAATAATAGCCGGGGGGGATTAATTCACCAAGGAAATAATCGCCCTTAGTTCTCGGGATCAAAGGCCAAGCTTTGATCCGGAGTATGATCTCGTGTAGATCTCAGATCTGATCTCTCTCTCTCTCGAACTCCTGCCTTTTGTGACGTGGATGCTCGCCGAGGATCAGATCTGGATGTCCAAGTCTTCAAGTCTTCAAAACTCTAAGCTCAGTCTTCAATCCGGCAGAGTTTCGGCTCTCAAAAGTCCAACCACCTCAAATGAACCACCCCCTCTCCTATTTATAGCCAAGCGTCACTGTGCCCGTGTGCACGTGTGGAGCCACCTTGAGGTGGCTCGGTTTCGGCCGAGCCCCTCCGGGTGTTTGGGTTCCGTCGTTCGGTTGTTGTATCCGCTTCGTCCGTGATTCGGTTATGCGGTTGATTGGTCTGGAATCGATTCGTTGACTTGATTCCTGATTTGGCAGTAAATCTACTTCTGAGTTCGAGTCCGAAACTGATCTTGATTCGATCGTGATTCGTCCGAGTCCGCTCTTGGTTGGATGACTCGTTGATTCTTCAACCCGTTAGCTTGATTCCACACGCGAGTGAATCTATTCCGTTGTTTGCGTGCGATTTGTCGATCTCGTCGCCTCGTTGGTTTGTCGGTTTGTGCCGAGCTGTGCTAAGGGACC
>NC_033794.1:97718902-97732769 GCF_001876935.1 Asparagus officinalis
AAAAAGAGAGAAGAGTTCAAGACTTAGGCTTACCCCAGACTTGGCGTGTTGGTGGTGGCTTCTTCTCCACACTCCTTTTGCAGCTTTCTACCGGGCTTCCTAGAGCTATAGAGCCCGGTACCTGCGCTGACATCGCGGCGCGCTTGCGAAGCGCTCCTGCGACGTCGAACGGTTTCGTTTGACGCGGACCCATTCTTTTCTTTGGCGGCTTTGGAAGATGTCGCCATCATTGGTGGTTGAGGCGTGCCTCTTCTGTTCTTCAATCCGCGTTGTAGCGGAATCCGTCCAATAGACCCATCGCCTTAGTCGAGTTGCCGCGGCAAGGCTGACGAAACGCCTCTGGCGGGCTCTCTTGAGAGAGTCACAACGCCCATGAATACAGTGGAGACATTGGCGGAGTGGGTTGGACAATGATTGGATGGTCGGTGGAAGCTTCAATTTGACAAGCAACTTCGGCGTCAGGTTGGGTATAAAGAGCTTACGTGGGCTTCCTGAGACAAGCTTCAAAAACAACGAGCTTTTCTCACCGCGAGGAAGAAACTTACTTGGACCTTTGCGGAGGGGAAGATAAGAGCTGCGGAACGAGGACAGCGTACTGCCTCGAACTTGGCTTGGTACGAACTCGTACTCGACCTCTCCACGACCGGGATTGCAACCGCGCTGGCGACGCAGTCGATTTCGTTGGGAGATCGTCGGCTCCACTGTGGCGCCAGATTGTTCGCCAGTGGAAAACTGGTGTTCTTTTTCATTGAGGATAAATGTCAATCTTGGATACAAAAGATCCGGTCTTTTATAGATCCGTTACTAACTGTAAATAAAAGAAAATTAAAGAAAAAATTAACTTTCCTTCCTGTGAGACAAATACTGAAGCTCACTGTTTTGCGGTTCGCTCGCGTTTGGTTAGGTTCTTTGCCATGCATTGCCGGGGTTAATATCCGTGGACACACCGCGTGATCTAGATCACGTCGGATCTACACGATTATACGGGTATTAATTCCACGAAGGGAATAATAGCCGGGAGGGATTATATCCACCAAGGGAATAATCGCTCGATCTACGAAGATCTAAGACCAAGCTTAGATCTGATGTGTAGTCTCCGTGTATGATCTCAGATCGTGTTCTTATCTTCCTCCCGAAATCCTGCCTTTTCCCTGACATGTGGATGGCGCCGAGGATCAGATCTGTATCTACAAGTCTTACAAGTCTTCAAAACTGCCGAGTGCTCTCAATCCGGCAGAGTTCGGCTCTTGAAAGTTCCGACCTCTGAAAATGAACATCTCTAGGCCCCCTATTTTTTTTTAATAGGCCCCCCCTCCAAGGACAGTAGGCTCAACAAAGAGAAATGTCGGTGCCACGCTCTGGGCCACTGCAGGCCACCTCGGGTGGCCGGCCTGTGCCTAGCCACCTGAGGTGGCTCGGCTCATGGCCAAAGCCACCCGATGGTGGCTCGGCCTTTAGGCCGAGCCACATCAAGGTGGCTCGGCCACGAGGCCACGCTCAGGGTGGCTCGGCAAATGGCGAGCCACCCTGGAAGGTGCTCGGCCTTGGCGCGAAGCCAACCCGAGGTGCTCGGCTTTTGGCCGAGCCCCGGGTGTTGACTTTTATCGTTTGCCGTTGTCTCGTAATCGTGGCCGGTTCGGTTTAAACTTGAGAACTCTGAATGTTGATGACCTGATTTGGGCAGTAAATCCGCTTCTGAGTTCGAGTCCGAAATTGATCTTGATTCGATCGTGATCGTCCGAAGTCCGCTCTCGGGTTGCATGAACTCGTTGAATCCTCACTCATTAGCTTGATTCTGCAACAGCGGGTGGATTCATTCCGTTTTCGCGGTGCGATTTGATCGATCTCGTCGCCTCGTTGGTTCGTCGGTTTGTGCCGAGCTGAGCTAAGGGACCTATAAGCAATTTTATATGCCTAAAGTGTGTGAGGGATGGATTCTGGTATTATTAATAATAATCTACCACGATGTCGAATACGTAGGCTTTTATCCTTTTTACGGCAAAAAGACTAACCGGTAACGCGTGTTAGGCGTAGGCTTATCTCTATTTAGGAGTTGAGATAAAGTTCCTCATACATGTGAGGCATGGATTTGTGACATTGAGAGATTGTGTCTTCTCTTGGAGCAAAGACGAATCTGATACTGGAGAGGAAGAATTTTATATTCTATCCCCAGATCTTCTTTTGGGGTAAAGACGAACCCGATGTTGGAGAGGAAGAAATTTTTATTCTACCTCCTACTGTAAAAGAAACTCAAAGTGGGATCTCCACTTCGAGAATCTAGAAGGTAAACTAAGAGTGGGATCTTTACTCTGAGAATCGAAAAGAACTAGATAACCCTAATTTTTATAGGATTGGTTACCTAATCTGAAAATGAATTTTTCGTTTATCGAGATGGAAATTTGACTTCAGCCCTAATTTTTATTGGTTTGACCGAAAGGGAAAGAGTGGAAGCCTTTCGTTTATCAAAAATAAGTTCGATTGTGGTCCTAACCGTTTAATGGTTTGACAAGGTTGGGGTGATTGAGACGACCCTAACTTTTATGGGTTTGATCGTTGAACTTGGGTGGATGCCTTTCATTTATCAAAAGGGAAGTCTAGTTTTGAAACTGGACCTTTCGTTCATGGAAGGAATCGAGAGAGGATTTTGGTTTTGGTCCTAAATATAGAAAGGTTTGATCAAACAACCAGTGAGAGTGTGGTACAAATAATAGTGGGAATGTCGATTTGTACAAAACACTCATTGGGGGTTTTCGGTGTTAAGCGACAAGGACTTAACATGAAAGGGGTTTACTAATTGCCATTTATCAACAACTTGAACTTTTGAGTGTCGTGTTAGGACTCTAACAACGGGAGTGTTAAGTACACAAACACAGTGGGAGTTTGGATGGACTCAACCGAAAAAAATTTGGTGGACCCACTGTCAGTTAATTTGATCAGTGAGGGACTTTGTGGTGGAAGACCGTGAATCATCAAGCACTCTACAGTTACACCGTAGGATTTTCATGAGGGAAGATTGATCAAATGAAGGCATTGAATCTTATCTCGACGAAAGAGTGCTCGGAAAGTCACAGTGGAAGGGTTTTAATCATTTTGGAAATGATTAAATAGCCACAGTGGGAGGTTCTTAATCATTATTTTTTATGATTAAGAATGAATTATTTAGATATCTGGACTTCATTTTGAATAATTAGCTGATTTCGGATTATCCTTAAGAATATCATGCATAGCATTCTCAAGAAACTTTCCGTTAAATAGGTTATCCTGCATGTACTAAGGATAGTACATTTTTAGGAACCTTCTATTTATTGGTATCATAAGCTTGTCACCGTCTTGGGTGATTAGGCGATATGCGCCATTTGAGTAGACTGTCTCTATCATAAACAGTCCTTCCTATTTGGGTTGGAAGTTTCCTCTCTTCTTGGAGTTGAGTATCATTAGTCGTCGGACGACGAGAACCAAGTCTCCTTCCTTGAAGCTTTGTTGTCGGATTCTTTTATCAAAAGCCCTAGAGATTCTGGCCTTGTAAAACTCAATTTGTTGCTGAGCCTCTAGGCGCTTTTCATCTAACATCTCAAGTTCTTTGAGACATTTTTGATGTTGTTCCTCCATTGTTATCCCTGTTACAAAAGCAATGCGAAGGGATAGAATTTGTATTTTCAAGGGAAGGACGGCTTCGCACCCATACACTAGCGAGTACGGAGTTGCTCTGGTAGGTGTGCGGACTGTTGTGCATTATGCCCAGAGAGCTTTGCCGAGTTTGTCATCCCAGTCTTGTTTATTAGTTCTAATGAGCTTTGACATAATCTTAATAATGATTTTGTTAAAAGCTTCAGCTAATCTATTTGCCGTGGGATTGTATGTCGTCGACGAGACGTCTTGAATTCTGAACTTTCCATAGAATTTGATGAAGGCATTGTTGACAAATTGAGGGCCGTTGTCATGCACAATTCATCTTGGAACACCATATCAGTAGATAATGTGGTGTTTGATGAATTTGACTACATCACTCATGTTTACCTCCTTGAGTGGGATGCTTTGGCTCACTTTGAGAAATAATCAGTGATTGCCAAAATGGAGCGGTCACCTTTCTCCGCATTGAAAGTTGATTTATTCATAGCGAGACTCATTACAACTTCTGTCATTATAATAAGTTCAAAAAAAGAAAGACTTTTTATAAGTCTCCTTACACAATGAAAATAAAAAGATTACAACTTTTTTGAAAACACACGCAGAGAGATTGTTTATCGGTCTTATGTTTGTGTGAGATATTTGTCGGTACCGGGGTTTATCCCTGGACTACCAAATGATTAGATCCGATTGATTTTGTTACCTCACGAAGGAGACAAGAAATTGAAGTGAATATCTCAGCAACTGTGAGATAAACACTCTTCTCGATATTACAACAACGGTGCGATCTCAAGGGAAACGGATGAACGGGCTGAAAGAACTGTAGATCTATCAATCTCTCCTCCTTTATGTTGAAGAACTCGTCAAGAACTTGCTTCCTCCTTGCTGAAATTCGTGCTTCTCTACTCTCCAATTTGATAAGGCTTCGCCATTTGCTCAGAATTTTCCCCCTCTATGAATGAAGGCCCTAAGGCTTTATTTATATGCTTAAGAAGCTCTGTTTTTAGATAAGAATGAATGATTTAATCTTATCCTCAGTTGTAACCACTTAATCATGTTCAATGATAATCTCCAATCAGATGGAGAGGTTTTGGACAAAAGGAATCCTAAAATCTTATCGAAAAACAGGTTCTCGGGAGGCTGTACGGGCAAAAATAGGTTTTCTGGACATGAGACATGATTGGTGTCTCGGCTATGGGCCAAGACACCAATGGTGTCTCGGCCATGGCTGAGACACACTTGGTGTCTCAGCCTTGGCTGAGACGCCGTTTGGCGTGTTTTGAGTATTTTGCCTCTAATTCTCCTGTCCGATCTTGGAATGATGTAATTCAAAATGCATTAGAAAACCGGAGAAGATACCTACAACCTCCTTGGATGAAACACACTTGGAGTGAGTAAGACACGAGTGACGCTTTGTCTTTTGTGGGTGAAATGTAACTCCCGATCGAGTTGTTTCTTCGTTATTTCCCGTCCCGTTGATTCGTATGCTATGAAAACTCGTTTCATGTGCTCGTTAGCTTCCATAAGATAATAGATAATCCTCCTCAACTTGGATAATGACATTTATCACCTTCTATCTGTCTCGAGCTGCGTGTTGGAACCTATAGGTAATTTTTAACATCTCCAGATACCCCTTTCAAAGTGTTTAAGTCTCGTTCTTTTATCGAAGAGCCTAAAATACTTTGGATATGAAAGGCCCAACCTTCAATCGGCGTAAAAAGTCTTGTAACTAGCTCTAGTTCTTAACTTCTTCAGTTCTCAGTCTATTCAGTATTTTGTCGAATAGCTAAAATTCTTCCAGTGCTGTGTTTATCGTCAGACCTCGAAGTCTCGAACTAAAACTGATGTATTGGTTTCCAATTTTAGCTTATGTCATTGAACCAATGTTGAACTGATTATCTTTGTCGAGGATTCGTGTCTAAATCACGATTGAAATCCCAGAATTATCCTTTGATCGGGAGTTGATCTGAGCCTTGTTTTAGCGAAAATTGTCAATGCGTTGACTAGTGTTGCAACATGTTGACCGGCGTTGACTTTCATGACAACACGTTGACTGGCATTGACTTATGGGTATGTGTTGACTAGTGTTGATTCATGGGTAGGTGTTGACTAGTGTTGACCCATGACTACATGTTGACCTTTGTGGCTACATGTTGACCGGCATTGACTCATGATTACGCATTGATCGGCGTTAACTCATGGCTACGCGATGATTGGCGTTGACCTTCATTGCAACATGTTCACTAACATTGAATCATGGGTACACATTGACTGACATTGACCCATGATTACACGTTGACCGGAGTTGATTCTTGATTACACGTTGACTGGTGTTGACTCAAGGCTACACGATGACCGGTGTTGACCTTCATTACAACATGTTGATCGGCTTTGACTCATGGGTACACGTTTACTGGCATTGACCCATGATTTTGCATTGACCGACGTTAACTCATAGGTACGCGTTGATCGGCGTTGACCCATGATTACGCGTTAACTGGCGTTGATCGATGTTGACTTCCTTCATAATGCGTTGACCGACGTTGACTCATGGGTTCGTGTTGACTGGCATTGACCGATGATTATGCGTTGACCAGCGTTGACTCATAGGTATGCGTTGATCGGTGTGAACACAATTTATACTCATACGTTAACTAGAGTCTACACAGTTTAGGCTATTAAGGTGCTAGAGCGGGGAGGAGCAGTTTATACTCGTATACTCCTATGAGTTTTAAGAATTAGTTTAACCTCGTGTACGCGTTGAAGGTTCAAGGAGATGCAATTTATACTCGTATACTCATTAAAGTACGAACACATGTTTCAAATATAGGCATAAACATCCGATAAAGGGCGAATACTGACGAAAATAATATAGTGGAATACATGAGACCCCATTTTAGGCCTGAGACACTATAGGTGTCTTAACCTAGGCGTGAGACACGAATGGTGTCTCGGCCTAGGGTCGAGACACACATTGTGTCTTGGTTCTAGGGGGAGAGAGAGTGTGTGTGAGGGGAGAGAGAAAATGAGATAGAAGAGAGAGAGAGAGAGTAGCCAGCCCTAGGAGAGAGAAAAGAAGATGGTTTTGTACTTTGTCCTTGTTGTGTTCCCCCTTTTCATCAAAAATTTGAACTTCTCTTGTTCTTCTTCTTCTTCCTCAACCTCTTTCTTTTAGAACTCCTCTAAACCCATAACTCCCAAACACAAACTTCTCTTCTTCAAGGACTCTAAAATCCCTCAAACTTTTACACTTTTAAAAACCCTCAAAAATTTCGGAAATCATCCCCTTTATTCTCTGCCAAATTTCATCTTCAAGCTCAAGGGTTGGTTGGATTCCGGCTTCTTGGGGTTCTTGGCATTGGATTTTTAAGCTCTTGATTTGGGTAAGCTCCTCTCCATAACTCTTGTGCATTTGTTTGATTTTGATTCATGAATTTGTAGGTATGATTCAAGAGTTCATGAACTTGTATGCAAAGATTAGGGCTTTGATCTCATGACTTGATTTTGGGTTTTGGAGGGAATGAGGGTTTGAAATCATGACCAAGTTTTTTTTGGGCATTGTTTGATGGGGTTCATGGCCGAAATTTTAGTGGTTTGAGGGTTTGAAATCATGACCAAAACATTAGGGGATCATATTGCAAAAGTGGCCAAATTTTTGATGAATTCATGGCTAGAATTGAGCTTTAAACATGAAGGGTATTTTGGGTATTTTGGCCAAAAATTGATTGTGAGGGGTTTTGGATGTAAATCGAACCCATCGTGTGTATGTATTGATCCTGTAGGTTTAATTAGACTCTAACTGTAAAATCCCATGTTATTTGTAGGATTTTGGTTAAAGTTCATAATTTCCCTTTAATTTCGGGTTCTTGAATTTATGATCATACCTGACTCCCTGATTTTCATTGCAGATTAGGAATGTACCCAAGACGACCACGTTTTCACATGAGTCATTCGACCTCTCAGCATGTCGAGAGGGGGCCTTCTGCAGTTTCTTCATACGGGGGTGAGCTTTCATAGTTTTTGTAAATTTGATATTATGTGTATTGCACCCTCATTTGTCTCCTTTGCGCGTCATTTGGGAAGAGCCGATATCCTCATTCGCAGAGATTTATGTTTTGAAAGACGTGTTTTCCTTGGCCAACGTACGTCTTAAGGCTAATGGGGCGATTTCATGCTGTATTGCACTCCGTAGGACGGGGTAAATTGTCACGTTATTTGTGTGACAATGCACATTATCCCTCGCATGCAAAACAATTGAAATCATCTCGCCAATTTATAAGACAGTGACTCTATCGCGCAGATTTATGAGATGAGTTCCACTTCTTGGAAATTTTTATAACTGCTTGTTATCTGTTTCAGTTGACTTTCCCCATGACATATTCCCGCCTTACGCATTGAGTGGTGGGAGTCGGGAGACCTTCACTACTACTGTTGACACACTGCTCGTTGCCATTACTCATCAGTTTAATCCGGATGGGCCAAAAGAGATTCATCGGCTAATACGAGACGGGGATCATCGTACACTACGATGGTTGATTACTGACGCCCCACTTACTAGAGATCCCAGTTCTACTCAGGCTTTGAAGAAGACGGATTATTTATTCGGTGATCATGTGGAAGATCCAGATATGCTAACCCTTGGAGATGAGCATTGGCTAAATGACGACGGCAGAAGTTCACTATATATTCCTTCTATTCCTCGCCAGTACTCATTTGCACGCCTAGAGATGCAAGCCGTGAAGTGGGAGATGTCTTAGCATCTCATGGATGATTATGAACGAGTCCATTGTGGATACATTACCTAGCAGAAGACTCCGGGTTCTGATGGACATAATTACATTCATGGCCTTCAACTAGGAATCTTAGGACTTGATACAACACCGCCGAATGAACTGTCGATAGCTACCAATATAGTGAGGAATCGGCTTGTCAGACTTGGGAGGGTACTCCCTATGAAGGACAATAGGTGTTATGACTAGATTCACTCGCCGACAAAGAAGTGGTGTACTCGTATGACGCGATATGTTCTTGGGTGTTAGGGTAATGAGCTAATGCACAACGGATTATACGTATTGATACGGGCCATTATATATAGATTACCAATCAGTAAACACCACTTCTTAGCATTGTTAGAGCTTTATAATCTGGATACCAATACTTTCTTAACTCATAATGGAGAGCTAGGGTTAGATATTCATGAGATGTAGAAAGTTTCTGGACTTCCGATGGGTGATTATCCATATCAGGAGTATTTTACTTCCAGCCGACAGTCGAGGCAGTTGAGGAAAGCTTCCTCTGATATGTACGCCACGTTTTGGGATCTTACGTGTCACTATTAGACGACTCTAGTTAGCATAAACCCCATGGTGAAGAAGAAGATACAGATAAGCCTGAAACAATTCATTAATTATTTATTTTAGCATCTGGAGAGTAATTCCAGGGAGGCGGTTTGTTAGTTAGCCCCTCTGTCTCCCTCGGAGATCAATGACCTGATTGCGACATGTGCTCAATCATTCACTACTTCTGCTATTGAGGGTCAGTCTCCAGTAGGGACCAAGTTTCGTATATTCTTGTGGCATGCGCAAAAGTAGATTTAGCCCATGATTCTTCTGGCAGGATATCTCATCATTTGGTTGAAGAAGTGCGTTGTCCCTTATCAGTTTTCAGATGCTTTATTGATAGAAGTTCTCCTCACGACCATCCAGCTAGCTTACAGGAAGGATCTCTCTTTACTTTTAGTGATGGTTGCCGATATTCACTGTGGGCTTAGATACCTGGTGGATGACTTTACACAAGTGGGGCCCAAACCATCGATCGAGATCCCTTTCAATAAGGTCAAGCTTCCATATGCATATTTGATGACATGGCTCGTCCTTCATCACCCCGATTTGATGTCAGCACCGAGCGCCACCGATACCTCCGTGCCCTTTCTGAAATTATTAGAAGAGAGCAAATGGTTTTTGAATACTTTCACTGAGGCGAAGCAAGAGCTTTAGATCCACAAGTGTTGGGAATTCTTCAAGTGTTTTCCTCATTTCTCTGGCCGTTACAACGAGGTATTGATTAATGAAGAAAAGTCAGGAACATGCCAAGCTTCCCTTGATATAAGATGTTTCTGATGGTTAGTGAATATCCGCATCGGGTATCTCATCTTTCGGGAGAAAGGAGATTGCCACATAGAGCATTATTTACCTTGTTGGTTTGCTTGTCAGTTTGGTTATGACCAACTGTACGTTGGTAACCTAAACTGAGGCTTGCGGACTAGGGGTGGTCTCGTAGATGGTGTTTGAGCATGGCTCTGGCATTTGAAAGGTTGTACAGGTGCCACTTTTACTCTCCTTTCATCCAGACGTAAGCCACAACTTACTTTCCTCAGCTACAAGTGGCTCATAGCTGCAAATGAGCTTGTGAAATTGAAGGACATTGCACAGTTGGAAGCTAAAGATTTAGTTCAAGTTGCTGCTAAGGTTGCTCGTGTCGCTGAGCTTTTGAAGGAGCAAGGGAAGAAGCCTTTCAATCCTTCCCATAGAGGCAGACATAGAGTAAAGGATGAGGAGGAGCTCCTTCTTACTGATGAGGCTTGCGGACTAGGGGTGGTCTCGTAGATGGTGTTTGAGCATGGCTCTGGCATTTGAAAGGTTGTACAGGTGCCACTTTTACTCTCCTTTCATCCAGACGTAAGCCACAACTTACTTTCCTCAGCTACAAGTGGCTCATAGCTGCAAATGAGCTTGTGAAATTGAAGGACATTGCACAGTTGGAAGCTAAAGATTTAGTTCAAGTTGCTGCTAAGGTTGCTCGTGTCGCTGAGCTTTTGAAGGAGCAAGGGAAGAAGCCTTTCAATCCTTCCCATAGAGGCAGACATAGAGTAAAGGATGAGGAGGAGCTCCTTCTTACTGATGATGAAGAGGAGACTTTTGAAGAAGACCTTGGAGATACTGATATCGGATTTGGAGGCGATGAGGAAGAGCTTGAGACAGGTCTGTCAGACTCTTTCTTCTTAGAATTACTAAGTCTGACATTTGCTCGTTGGGCTCAGCGATCTCTCTTGCCTAAACCTCCACTGGCTCCACAAAAGACGAAGCGAGAGGTTTCGTTTACTTATCCTAACAAAATAACTCTTGTTACCGTAGGTGGGATGGCTGAAGAAGAAGAGCCTCTTATTTTCCATCACGCGAGACCCCGGTCTGCCGCTGAGGCTTCTACACGGGTTGAGGTGCATGCCAAATATATGCATGAGAGACCTGCTACCCACATGGAGGCTCTATCCCCAAAGCGGTCGATCCCCAAAGCGGGGGAAGATGGTGCGTAAGTCATATGCTGATCCGTGCGCTCTCTATGTAGAGTTACTTGCCAATGTTGCTACCGGTGGAGAAGGTAACACTTCATCGTTGTGCACCTTTTGGTCATTTTACTTATGAACTCTTCGGACTTAATCATGTTCCGTGTTTTCATGGGGTCACGAAGAAGGTGAATTCCTGTACAACTCTATCTTCTCTAACTTTACCCATTTCAAAGGCCCGAGCTTCGTGCAGTAGATGTGTGAGGCTATTGATGAAGAGCCCATGCATGCTGGGGATAGTGAAGGTATTAGGTAGGGTTCCAGTGTTGAGTCGAGGATTCTAAGTCTAAGTATATCTAACACCGGTAGTACACCTTTCAAGTGGAAACTAAGGGAGTTAAGCAATTCAAAACTTGTTCCCCCTTTAATCATTTCTGTGCTTCATTCTCTTTTAGACAAATTGAAGAATGCGGACACAAGTGTCATGGTAACAGAACCTGCTACTACTGCTGGAGATGAATCTGATTCCTACTATTGTGAATTCTAGCTTCTTTCTCTCTGCTCAACATTAGGCTCTTATGTAGATGCTACAATAGAGGGACCAATTGAGGAAGAAGTTTTCCATGGTGTGGACACCGGAGGATCGAGCGAACATACATTTGTCTTAGCACCGAGCTTCTCAGGATCTGATCACTTGCTCGTTGATATGTTGGTAGACCATGTCACTCATGAGATTGCAGGATCATCCCTTGAGGGTGATTCATCTGTGGGTATGCATCTAATCCATGTAGGGTCAAAAAATTATCAAGGATTGATTCTCTTATTTTAAGAAATGGGTTCAATCACTTGGTACGAAACCCTTACAATCACTCACATACTCTCTTGATTATAGATGAAGAGAAGATTAATTCAGCTCATCTTTGTTTAACATGGGCTCTTAGTGGCGAAAGGATGCTTCCCTTTATTCTTGAGTCGAGATTACTTCCCGTTGACGATCAGGACAAGATTGCTAAAGTTTCTCACGTTCGTTAGCTGGTTAGAATCGTAGTTCGAACTCTGGATTTGTACGTAGAAACTCTAATCTCTGATGCTTCTTGAAGTCCAAGTCGAAAATCTCCAACCCTTATTCATGTAGCCATCCATGGTTATTTATAGGGTTTAAGCACGTAACCGACGTGCTAAGATCACGGGTAGAGGGGCGTAACTACCTTCTCCAAATCAGCGCACACGGTAACGTGCTCCTGATTATTAGCCCACGTGGCTGACTAAGTCTTCGGACCCGTTACAACTAAATCTCACGTGGACAACGAACCTCATCTTTAATTGAAATGGGGTTCGTCATATAAGACGAGCCTCGATACGCAGTGAGGTTCGTCTTACAAAGTGTACTTTATAGTAAATAAGCTTCTTCTGACGAATTTTGTCTTCACTATCTTCATCTGACGAATTTCATCTTCATCAACGAACTTCGTCTTCGATAGCTGGGTCCAACTGTGTCCAAAACCTGGTGACTTTCCCTTAGACGAACCTCATCTTCACTGACGAGCTTCAAGTCCAACGATGAGCTTTATATTCACTGATAAACCTCATCTTTCGAAGATGAATGTCGAACCTCGTTTTTAATGATGAGCTTCACTGTTTGTTGTTGAGTTTTACTACTCGACGACCTACGTTCTTGAGGTTGATCTTCACTAAACTATGAGCCTCGTCTCTGATTGAGATGAGGTTCATTTTCCTGACCATCCTTCTCATATTTTGAAATTTGGCATTTTAAATGTCTACAAAACCCTCTTCAAAGTTTTCAGACTTGAATTGGGTTGTATGTAGTCTGAAACACTTTGAATACCTATAAGCGTCTTGAATTTACAGAGTTTATCTGACGAACTTAGTTTGTCATGAACTTCGTCTTTACTACAAGGTTCAACATGGATATTATCCTAAAGTTCATTCTGGAGTTTGTCCCTCTATACGAGCTTTGTCAGAATAACAGTCATCTGACAGCTTGTGGTATCGTCAGCAATGTTGTTACACACCTTTTCTAGACCTAATAAATGATTGTCAGCTGGTGTTTAGAGATCTTCGTGAATCTCGTCTGCAGATCTTTGTTTTCAGCGAAAGTCATTTCCATTGTCGATTCTATTAAAACTTCAGTCATTTATAGAAAATTATAATGAAAATAAGCAAAAATACAACTCTCGAGAAAATAACACAGAAATTGTTTATCAACTCCTGCTTTTGTGGGACTTTGCCTGTGCCGGGAGTGCTTTGGCTCGTGGACAACCGATTCACAGATCGTGAGGGGGTTTAAAGATCCTTCCTTCGTTTATCGAAGTAAGAATGAAAATCAACGAATATCTTATCGATGTAAGATGTTCACTCTTCTAAAGATCAAGTCTGAGCTTAGATCTCTAGGAATCATCTTATCGATGTAAGATGTTCACTCTTCTAAAGATCAAGTCTGAGCTTAGATCTCTAGGAATCACCAAACGTTGTTTATGAAAGGTGAAAATTCTCTCTCTAGGAATCACCAAACGTTGTTTATGAAAGGTGAAAATTCTCTCTCTCTTCCTCAAGATTATCGAAAGCTCAAGTCTTTATGCTCCAATCTGCTCTCTGTCCTTTATTTCGTGTCTAGGGAGGTATTTATAGGGGTAGCAGTGCATAACAGTGGAAATGGGGGCGAGATAACTGACCAAACAAATGCTCTTTGGCCGCGTTAGTCAACACTGCCGCGGCTATTGGCGCGGCAGTGTGGGCTGCCGTGGCTAAAGGGGCAGTTACACCCACGTTCCCTCGTGTTTGAAACTGTTCTCCCACGACCTCTAACCACCTTTTTCGTGGTTTAATTGCTTTTCCACGTCAGCACACGTTCTATTTCTGATATACCGCCTGTTTTCGCCAAAAGTCGAATTTGTTGTCGAATTCATTATATCTTTAGTCGATTACAATAAATTCAAA
>NC_033794.1:97733769-97742191 GCF_001876935.1 Asparagus officinalis
GTTGTAACCGGATCTATAAAAGACCGGATCTTTGTAACCCAAGATGACAATCATATCAATGAAAAAGAAGACAGTTTTCCACGCGAACACACTCCTCTTAACGAGTCGACTCTCCTCGTCAGTCCCATCATGAGGGACGCTGCTTTTCAGCGAAGCTAGAAGATAACTTCGCCAAAGGTTATCCATCCTGACAATAAGTCATATCATGTCTACTCAAAGACCATGTGTCATCACGTCGCTTATCAGCCTACGTCCCATCGATCTCTCCTCAAATCGAGTCCGAAGTGATCTTCCTCTTGTCGCCAGCCGACACATGTAGATTAAAGGATGACTCACCTTCCATCTCACACTTTGTTACCACTATTTACATGATCGAAATGACCAATCTGCCATTGAGATCCTCTTTATATATAGATACTATTCACCATAGACAAATGTTCACAATCTAAAACCCTCTAAAGCACACACTGTACAAAAATAAGAACATACAGTTCTTCTTTAACCCCACTCAAGTTCATCAATTGACTTGATCGTGGAGGTATCATGAGCGAACTCATCCCCGCCCTCTTACGAATCTTTGTGTGCAGATTGCTCGGCCATCCTAATTCCAGAATTAAGTATAAAGTCGAAGAAGAAAGTGGCCCTTCTCTTTTTTTATAAACTTCGTGACTTTAATTGGCTGTGTAATATTTAGCATCAACAGGAAGGCACCCAACGTAGGGTCACTTTTCCTTTTTTGAGAAAAAAATGCTAGGCTCTGAGCTAGGATTTGAGAAGTCCTAACCTAGGAGACAGTCACCTAATTATGTTATCCAGGATCAACTAGAACAAGCGGTGAACCAGCTCTCCCTATCACTTAAAGGGCAATTTGCCATCTTAACTAATGAATTTCTATGGCGAATCTCAATGCTGCCACATGCCACTGCACCATCTCCACCTTCTGGAGACCGATGATTAGGAGCACCTCCTTCCTATCAACAGGACATCTCATCGCAGACTCATCATAATCCCCCTAAATAGACGAAGAGCCGTCTTAAGCAATCATGCATCTTATCTCAATAGGAACGGCTTCGCCGTCCTTATCTAAAGAACCATGATGAAAGTCCCGGTCCCAGTCATTCGGAGGGGCATGCTAGATGAATAGGCTTCAAGACACCCCACCATCACGCTTTCCTATCCTCATCGGAGCCTCCGCCGATGATCCAGTATACAAGCTGATTGCTAATGTAATCGGAGGGAATACCCCACTCTCAGAAGAGATAATGGAATGCTCGTTCGAGAAGTTCAAGATGCCTCGCATGGAGACATACAAAGGCGAGGGAGACCCCTCTGAGCATGTTCAGAATTACTATGATGTGATGAGTATGCTTCAAGCATCAGAAGTAATCCTCTGTCCATGCTTTCCTATCACTCTTTCAGAGAGTGCTAAGCTCTGGTGGAACACTCTCGAGAAGAGATCCATTAAAAACTTTCAACAACTTAGCCAAAATGTCATCCACCATTTCCTAGCTGATGCTAAGCGGGAGCTTCCCCCTCATGTGCTGATCCAAATAAGGCAGGGACCAGAAGAGAGCCTCTGGGCCTACTTTATGAGATTCCAAGCTAAGAGGTTGAAAGTCGACGATCCAGGGAGTGCGGATGTCATGACAGCACTCGTAGCCGGCCTGAAAAGTAATGCATTGGCCAACTCTTTGGCTAAGAAGCCAGTCACCAATTATGAGCAATTGATGGCCCCATGGATACATGGACATAGAAGATGCCCGAGCCTACAAGGCGGTAGCCATGGCCACAGAGTCCTCTTCAGCCGCGTATTAGGCACTCTAGAGCAAGCTCTTAGTTCCTTATCTAGAATAAACCCAAGGCATAACCCCTTGGATGACTCCTATAGTCGTCTGTAGGCCATAGGGGAGGGGAAGCCCTAGTCAACTCTCCTAACAGTTCTAGGCATTCTACTCCTCAGTCCGATTCCAAGCCCTTAGCTCTTTATCAGGGTAAGCCCAAGGCACAACATGTGGTTGGATCCTCTAATTCTCATCAACCATTATGGTGAAGCCCAAGGCACCAAAATAAGTCCTAAGTGACCCAACCTCCGGGCTGGCATGTCAAAAGCCCTTGGCTCTTTATCAGGGTAAGCTTAAGGCACAACATATGGTCGATTCCTCTGGCTCTCATCGATCATCATGGTCAAGGCATTGGTTCCTTCTCAGGGTAAGCCTAAGGTACAACTCTACGATCGACTCCCACAGTCACCTCTCGGCGATACGAGAATTATGAAGACTTAGGTCCAACGTAAGACCTAGCCTCAGAATCATCATTCTATCATTAAGACCTTGGTATCATCATGAGTAAACCTAAGGCATGGATTTCAATTGCCCGATTATCTTCAGCAAAAAGACTTAAAGCACTTCAACTTGCTAGTCTTCATCCCGAGTATCTTGCCCATAATAGGCGCAATATGAGCCAGTTGTCAAGTCGACTCGCAACATTCGGGTCAACACAACACGGCCAACTCAAGAATTATCACTTGGTTCACTTAATCAGAGCAATGCTACAAAGCAATCAGCAGTCCTAACTTCAGTCTAGAGCTTTATTCATTTCACTTGGACTCGGCTAAAGCTGATTCTAAACAAAAGGGGCCAACTGTTATGGGGTACAACTATTTCCAAATATATGATCTAATGAGTCGCTATCTCCATCTAGCCAAACAAGCCAACACCCCAGTTTCGACACGAGAAGCGGTGCTAATCAGCATGAGACATCCTGACCTTCCAGACGAGTGGACATCTCAACCGACAGGAGAGATAGCTAGAGATTAGCTAGCAGTCTGACTCAGTCGACTAGATAAGTTAACATTCATTAATGTCCACACGAAAGATGGTACCAGTTGGCCCTCTCGTAGCAGGAAACTCGTCAAGAGCCTAGTTGACCTAGTCGAGTCGATACTCCTCCATGTCGACTCAAAAGGTAGGACGAGCCATCACCCAACTCCATTCAGCCAGCAATCCTTGAGTCATCACTCCTCTCAACGAGTCGACTCTCCTCACGAGCCCCATCATGAGGGACATTGCTTCTCAGCGAAGTTAGAAGATAACTTCGCCAAAGTTTATCCATCCTGACAACAAGTCATATCATGTCTACTCAAAGACCATGTGTCATCATGCCGCTTAGAATCCCACGTCCCATTGATCTCTCCTCAAATTGAGGCCAAAGTGATCTTCCTCCTATCGCTAGCCGACACATGTAGAGCAAAGAATGACTCACCTTCTAGCTCACAATTTGTCACCGCCATTTGCATGGCCAAAATGACCAATCTACCATTGTAGGCGTCTAAAAATACCTATGGGTGCCCGCACACAGCTCAAGACAAAGAGAAGGTGATGAACGTCGTTATCCGAATCAAAGAGGATTATCCAACGCCGACAAGCGCATAAAGCGAATCGGCAAACTGTTGATGACACGACAACGAACCATCACAATGGAAAACGCCAAGTGGACCGCACGCGTCAATCAACATGCGTGCGTCAATCAACACGTGTGTGTCAATCAACACGCGTTCGATGGTCAATTCCACAACGAAGCGTACAAGTCAACAAGACGATCAATTACGCAAAACGGTAGAAAATACAAGTCCCGGAAAGACCAGAAAACACCAGAGCTCAGCAAAAATTCGAAACACCGCGTCCGCGCGGGTCGGACCGCGTCGACCCGCGCCCGCGCGGGTCGGATCCATCCGACCCGCGCAAGCGCGGGTCAGACTTGCCCCTGCGCGCTACTTCAACCCATGTTCGGTTTTTGTGACTGTTTTCTTGGGATTTTTCAGTTCCAGAGGTTTCTAACTGACCTGATATCATCCCCAAACGTGGTTAGGCTGTTGCTAACTAAAGATAGAGCCAAATCACTTGTTCTCATCCAAATAACCGCTTCCGAAGCCCTATAAATACAAAATCAAGACGAGGAGGTGCTGCCGGATTGTGGAGTCAAAGGAGCACGAATTTCAGCGAGGGTTGACAGATCTTGGCGAGTTCTTCGGCATAAAGAAGGAGAGTTCGAGAGATCCGACGCCCGTTCCCGTCCGTCCCTTGAGATTAGGCTTGGTCTTAATCTCGAGAAGAGCCCTGATTTCGCTTGGTCGATCTCAGCGCTTCAAATCAAATACTTCCTCGGTGAAGATGAAGCTCTGCCGAATTTTTCATCAACCGGATCCAGATCAAAGGCGGTCCACGGATAAACCCCGGCACAGGCAAAGATCCCACGCAAGCAGAAGACCGATAAACGATCTCTGCGTTTGTTTGATAAAGTTGTAAGTTCTTTTTTTTTATTTTCATTGTGTAAGGAGATCTTATACAAAGATCAACTTTTTATTTTATTCGAGTTTATTGTAACGACTAAAGTTGTAATAGATTCGATAGCAATGAAAATAGCAATTTTCGACGCAAACAAACTGGCAACCACAGTGGGAGCCAACAGCTTCGCTGCCGGAGCTGTTGTGTCGCAACCTCGGATCTGCATCCCGGTTGAAGAAGTGGTTGAATACGAGTTCGACCAACTGAAGTTCGAGGAATATCTGTCGTCCTCCTCCTCCAGATCCTTCGTCTCTCGCAAGCGAAGGAAGATCAACGCCCCCGTTGTTGCGGTAGCTGAACCTTGCAACGCCCTTCCGGCCTCCAATAAGTCCGGATCTGCAGATCTGAACTCCTCCTCAATCAAGGAGTTGAGTACAAAAGGCGCACCTATTTTATCGAAGAGAACTCGTCAAAGGCAGCGCCAACGCTGTGCGCGCCAACTCGCTAGAGCCTTGGAGTCAATTGACGGGATCCGTTACGAGGCGGATCTGAAAATTAGGCAACGCCAAGCACCCCAACAGCGGACAGATGTCCTCCCCTCCAAACCAATAGCAAATGAATGGATCCAAATCAAAAAGATCCGTCCAACTCTGGAGGAGCGAATTCAAAAGCGCTACGCGCTTGCGCGCACGCGAATTCTTGTGCAAAAAGCACAAAAGCTGCAGAAGAAGGACATAGCTAAGAAACAACCAAGACTGCATCAAACTTGGAGGCCAAAATCCAAAACGGCAGCCGAAAAGATCGAGAATCGCGGGTCACTTGAATCCGACCCGCTAATTTGCAGGTCACTTCAATCCGACCCGCCGGCGCGCGGGTCACTTCAATCCGACCCGCCAATTTGCAGGTCACTCCAATCCGACCCGCCAATTTGCAGGTCACTCCAATCCGACCCGCCAATTTGCAGGTCACTCCAATCCGACCCGCCAATTTGCAGGTCACTCCAATCCGACCCGCCAATTTGCAGGTCACTTGGATCCGACCTTTCAAATCGCAGGTCACTTGGATCCGACCCTCCACTTTGCGGGTCACTTGGATCCGACCCTCCACTTCACGGGTCACTTGGATCCGACCTTCCAAATTGCGGGTCACTTGAATCCGACCCTCCAACCCGTCGGTCACTTAAATCTGACCCGCGCCAGGGTCGAGACAGAAGACGTTCTGCACCGGTTACGTTGATCCCTTCGAGTTTCGCACCTCTGGTGGAGCCCCACGACAACATGGATTTGTCCCGATTCAAGGTGAGGATAGTTGATCGCCTGGGTCCTTTGCACGAGGATCGAGGCAAAGTTTTGATCGAAGGACACTTGGGTCCGATGATTGAACCCCGAACGACTCGTCGAGCTGGGGGTCGCACATGCCCTCACAACAATTTCAAGCCTTCGTATAAAGGGAAAACTCCAGTTTTTACCCGCCTGGGGGTGTGTATTAAAGTCCAAGAGCCCGTCAAAAGTTCACGCTTACAAATGCGTGACTCTAAACGCGTGACTCTTGAGAACGCCAACAAGGAGTTGCATACTCAGAAGAAAACGCGTAAGATAAACGAGCGCATTATACCTGAGGATTCATGTAAACAGTCGATAGGTTACTCCGACGGCAACGTCGATGAGTTGTACTATCGGGCTGGGGGTATGAACAAGTCTCGGAAGAGAAGTACCCGGGAATTGGAGTCTCACTACCCGTGCGCTAAGATAATCAGGACAGTATTATCAACATGTAGTTGCCCCAAGACCGCTCCGCAGAGGGTCTCGGTATTTGAGAAGATCTCCAACGGAATAGCTAAGTCCAAACCAAAGCATCTCCGTAAGAAGCGATCGGCTGATCATGATAACGAACTTCCAAAAGTCACAATTAACATGGCTGATAAGGGAAAGTCGATTCGACCTTCTAGTTCTGACCCTCTCGTATCGCATCGTCTGACTCGGCTACGCGTAGGGACTACTAGACGTAGGGACTACCAAAGAATGCAGAGAGGTTTATCATCGGATGATGAAGCATCAGATGCTAACTCGGTAATCGCTTCTGATAATACGGTATCCAGTCCGGGATAATCTCACGAAGTGTTCATGATCAACACCGAGCAGGTAGCCAAAATGATTGAGGATGCCTTGGCCAAACAGAAAGAGGCATTCAAGATCAAAATGGAAATGGCTATGCTACGGATGACAAATTGGCGAATCCAGCCGTCGCAACACTGCTTACCAAGCAGGTAGCGATTCAGATGTAGATGAACGTCTCAATCCTGATAACCCTCCCGTTGACCAAAACACTGGGGGTGACTCCACTAAAGATAACAACGCTGGGGGTGGTTCCACCGAAGATGACAATGTCGGGGGTGGCCGTGTTATTCCTCTTTCAAATCGTCCGAGGCCCGACACGAGTGAGGATGAGAAAATGAAAGATCTCGAGAGCAAAATCAACGCTCTAATGTTTGCTCGAGAGGTGAAAAGGATCGGCATTCTATGTCCCTATCCAAGAGAATGGGATTCGATCTCGTATCCGGTGAAGTTCAACCTGATTAACTTCACGCCGTTTGACGGGAAGGGTTCACCCACTCAACATCTGATCTACTTCAAGTCCCACTTGGGTATGATCTCCGGCAATGAAGCCTTGATGGTTCGGTCATTCGTTGGCACCCTTCGCGGGCCGGCCTTCGATTGGTACCGCCGTCTCAAGCCCGGAAGTATTAACAACTGGGACGATATGGAGAACTCATTCCTTGGTAACTTCTTTGAGGACGACGACGAGGTATCCATCAGGACACTTTTCGATGAGAAACAAGAAGATGACGAGACAGTCGACGACTTCGTCAAACGCTTCCGGAATAAAGCAATGAACTGCCGAGATCTGATCACGGAGGACTTCATCCTTCAGACATATCATAACAACCTATCTATTGAGATATTGGAAGTTATGGGAGTCGCACCGTCTAACACTTGGAAAGACTTGAAGGTGCGCGGTGAACAAGCCGAACGCTTCCTCCGAAGGAAGAAGGCCGAGAGGAGCCAACCGACGGCCAATCCTCCGAACTCGAACTTTGCCTCCCGTAGTAAAGGAAAGGCACATGCAGCGGTTGTAGACGTTAACCAGACATCGCAACAACAACCCCGAAGGCAACAAAAGACTTCGGATCAGAGACTCCAAAAAGAGTACTCCTTCAAGGACGAAGATGTTCCGGCTATTTTCGAGTCCCTCCTTGAAAATAACAAGATCAAGCTACCACCTATCCCAGATCAGGAGGAAGCTGATAATACTACGGATCCAAAGTACTGCGCGTACCACAGGAGGATCCTTCATCCTACCAAGGCTTGTAATATTCTTAGGGATAACCCGATCATTATGAACAAAGTGATAAACACTAAACTCCTACTATGACTTCCGAATACTCTTTTGCTGAGATGAGATTCGATCACTTCATTAGATCAATCTTTCCTCACAAAACTCTCATTGGTGCTTAACGACTCACAGTCTCCCACCACAAAATCCCCCACTGATCAGACTAATTGACGGTGAGACCACCAAAATTTTTTCTTAATCCATTCAAACTCCCACTATGTTCATGCACTCAACACTTTCATGGTTAGAGTCCGGATATAATGCTTAGAATTTTGATCTGTCAATCCTTGATGAAATGTCAAACCCCTTCGTGCTAAGTCATTATCACTTAACACCAAGAACCCCTACTGAGTGATTTGTACAAGTCAACACTCCCACTGTGATTTGTACTCTCACTCCCACAAAATCCCCTCTCGATTCCTTCAATGAACGAGAGGTCCACAAATCGAGTGATCAAACCTATAAAAGTTAGGGTCATCTCACACCCCCCCTCCCACCTGGTCAAACCTTCCTACAGTTAGGACCAAAACCACAATTCCCTCTCGAAAAATGAGAAATCCATCTTCAGTTCGGTAATCAAACCTTCCGACAGTTAGGGTTATATTCCCTCTCGAAAAATGAGAAATCCATCTTCAGTTCGGTAATCAAACCTTCCGACAGTTAGGGTTATCTGAATCTTTTGATTCTCGGAGTGGAGATCCCACTCTTAGTTTCACATTCCCGGATTCTTGAAGTGGAGATCCCAC
>NC_033794.1:97743191-97751189 GCF_001876935.1 Asparagus officinalis
AAATTGTTCGGGCACATCTCGAATTGAGCGTGGCCCTCTGGAAACTCGATCGCGGGAATGAACGATCCGTTCTGAATCTCTTGACAAAAAAATGTTGCTTACAAGACCTTCCCCTCTGCTTCACATGTTAGCAGGGTGCCCATAGGATATTCGTTATGTCGAAGAATCTGGCATTGAAGGAGCCTTTCCATATCCTTCCAGCTGGCGATGGACCCGGGCTTCAATCTGCGAAACCATTCAAAAGCGACCCCCTTGAGGTACCAATGAACAGTCGAGTCATAATGGGCATGCGTTTCCCACTATTGTCCAGTTGCGCCTGGAAGTAGTAGAAGGTGCTGGGTATGGAGACCTTAGCCATTTAACTTAGAGGTCCACGGCTCGATCGAACTTTGCGGGTAGGAGACCGCATTCCCATTTCAATTGGATACGGTCTGAAACCCCAGCTTGCCTCACACGTTCTGGAGTTTTCAAGGCGTCGAGTTGATTGGAGATCGTCAATCAAACCTTTGTCTCTTGGGTTATGGCTGCCGAAGATGACGCTTCTAGATGACCGGGTGAGGAGTGAGAAGGAGTATGGCACCCGCTCTTTGTGCCGCTTCAAGATTTATGCGGAAATCGCCGCGAAGTCCTCTTCTTTTTCCTTTCTTCTCGCTCAGGAGCTGCTCCTAAATTCTTCTTCAGGGAAGTCGATGAGTCGAATGGTTGTTCGTTGCTTTACTCGTCGAGCTCCTGGAGATCTCTCAGGACATGGTCATGTGCACACTCACGTCCTGCCTCGAATTGAGCTTGAAGTCTGCGACATGCCGGTTCGAGCAATCGTCGTCATCGTGTCAGAGACGGATCAGACCCGTGCGGCAAACGGAGTGGCCAGCCCCATTTGAGGTGAGCGTTGGATTCGAGGTCAGGCTGGCGAGGTTTGCTGCTCAGGCGAGATTGGTACAGTGCTGCTGCGCCTGTCTGGCGAGATTGTTGCTGATGTTGCTTCCCTTTCTGGCGAACTTTGGCGCTAGCGAGATTGTCGAGGTCCGCTCGTTGCACGAAGACCCTGAAACTGCAGAGTTTCGCGTGTCCCCTTGGTTGCCAAAATTGAGCACCTTTCTCACAGAGTGTAGGCATCGTTTAACTGACGCTCGCCCGATTTGAGCGGTTCGCCAAACTGGACCTGACTCAAGAGATTGGGCTTGCCTACAGCGTTCAGGCTCGCTGTATTTGAGCGGTTCGCGTATACCGGGGAACCTGTGCTCAAGAAGTGGCTCGCGTAACCGTAAGGCTCCTGATTGAGCGTTTCCGCCGAGCTGGTGAACCTGCTCAAAGAGATGTTCGCCCTAAACTGCTAGCTCGCCGATTCGAGGCGTTCGCCCAAAAATGGAACTGCTCAAGAGTTGATTCGCCTCTAAGCTTAGAATAATAATTCAGGGCTGTCGTGGGAGAATGAGGGATTGTGCCTCGAGACGAGCGAGAGCTTGCGTCGCCGCTGTTTGGATCTTTTTATACGGAGGAGCGTTCATGTCGACGCGGAGGGTTATCTGGTCGACACGAAAGGTTGATTCCTTTTGCACAGCGTCTGCGAGATCTTTTCATCGACCACCCTAGCACTCTTAGACTCGCATTCCGAATTCGGCTCCGGCGCTCAATGGTTGGGGGGAAAGAACCGCCTGCCCGGGGCTTGCGGCCAGATCCCTCGGGCGTTGGTTTGCCTCGGCTCTTGGGCTGGCCACCCGCACGACTCTGCATCACCGATGAATGTATTGCCCCAGAAGAGGACGATTGCAAGTACCCCTCGAATTTGTCACAAGGATAACCTGTCCCTGCAGCAACCTTCGTCAGACCTGCGCCACCACCAATTCATCTGAATGACGGGATTCTCCACTGTTGGTCGCCAGTCTTCTGTATGTGTAGTAATTTTGATTCTCCCGAAACAGGAACTCGTTTGTATTGTATAAGAAGCTATTACAAACTAACACAATCAAAATGTTTATAACAGAAGCAGAGGGTAAAGCCCTCCTTGTTAACGTGGGTCCTCGGTGCGCGATTTAGGACGCTTCCTCGGTGTGCGCGCGAGTCTGCTTCCCTTGGACGATTCCGTATCGAAGTGCCTTACGGAGCTCGCTTCTCAAATGAGGGAGCTTTGCACAAGATCCAGGTCAACTTTGGGAGATTTAGCCCGCCCGGAGATACGAGCGCCATCCCCTTTCATGATACGGTGAAGATGGGTTTTATGGCAAGTGATGGCAATGGGCCATCCGTTGATTTGTGGATTTGACCACTGAATAGAGTGAGAGCCGTGAGCCTAGCAATAATGACATGTCATTCGGGGATTGTGCTTTATGTATATCACATAGGAATGGAAGCGCCTATCCTTCGTACCGTTGTCAACGGCTGCTCAGGTCGTCTACTCGAATGGATCTGACCAAACATCCGGAGTATCTGGAGTTTCACCGTTCGCTTTAGACAATCTAAGGTGAGCGTGCATTTATGAACGGATGTTAATCTTCGGATTGTCGTCACTACGTACCGGACATGTCATTCGACGGGCCGGAGTACCTGTCTTCTCTTCAGGGCCAGAGAGTAGGTGGAAAAAACGGGTTCTGGTACCGAGTAGCTTGGAACAGCTCGCCGGGTGCTGGCGGATCCGGCTCTTGACTCAGACAGCCCGACGGTGAGCTGCATTATGAGATTGCCTCAGTGTCGACTTGACACCTGCCAAGCATTCTACTGTGAGCGCCGCTTGACCGGTTCTGGGGTACTTTGCCTCTCCCTTATTGTGGGATTGACTCACTGATGTAACCTGTTCCAATACTCCAATGTGGCAGTAGACAGTGAGCTGGCGAGAGTCTGCCCTTGGGTCTGCAGCGACTTAGACTGCCAGGCAGACTTGGTTTACAGCGAGCTGGCAGGCGAACTGGGTTCAAGGCGCGCTCATGGTGCGCAGGCAGACTTGGGGTCTGCAGTGCGATTTATTACTGTAGGGCGATCTTGCAAGCGTTAGGCGAGCTCGTATAGCATGATCGAAGAATAGGCGTAACTTTCAAACCGTAAGTCGAATTAGACGAATTATATATGAAAATCGCCTATCTCGACGAGATGGGGCCATCCGAACCTAGCGAAGGCTTCGGTTCGCTTCCTCTGTTTCGCCAAATTCCTTACGGTTTGGGAGATATCTGCGTTTTCCCCTTTTTCTGCTTAGTCAGGGCGATGTTGTTAGCGAGGTTTTAGCAGTTTTGTTCTGAACTTCTCTGATAAGGATTAAAGGTAATTTTTATTGCCTACAGTGATTTGTACAAGTCAACACTCCCACTGTGATTTGTACTCCCACTCCCATTGTCCACTTGGTCAAACCTTCCTATAGTTAGGACTACAGTCAAAATCCCCTCTTGATTCCTTCAATGAACGAGAGGTCTACAAATCAAGTGATCAAACCTATAAAAGTTAGGGTCATCTTACACTCCCACTCTCACTTGGTCAAACCTTCCTACAGTTAGGACCATAATCAAAATCCCCTCTCGATTCCTCCAATGAACAAGAGGCCCACAAATCGAGCGATCAAACCTTCCTACAGTTAGGATTGCCTCAAACCTCCCACCTGGTCAAACCTTCCTACAAGTAGGACCACAGCTAAAATCTCCTCTCGATTCCTTCAATGAACGAGAGGTCGGTTTTCAGATCGAGTGATCAAACCTTCCTACAGTTAGGATCACCTCAAACTCCCGCTTGGTCAAACCTTCCTACAGTAAGGACCAAAACTATAATTCACTCTCGATAATCGAGAAATCCATCTTTAGTTTGATAATCAAACCTTTCGACAGTTAGGGTTATCCAAATCTTTTTGATTCTCGGAGTGGAGATCCCACTCTTAATTTTACCTTTCCGGATTCTTAAAGTAGAGATCCCACTTTGAGTTTTCTTTTGTGACTAGAGATAGAATATAAAATTCTTCTTCTTTAGCTTTGGGAGATAGAATATAAAATTCTTCCTTTCCCGTATCGGGTTCGTCTTTGCCCCAGGAGAAGACACCACTTTTTCAAACTCCTAAAATCCGTGCCTCACACGTACGAGGAATTTTATCCCGAATCCTGAGTAGGGATAAGTTAACACCTAACACACGTTGCCGGTTTAGTCTTTCACCGATTGAAAAAGACACCAGAATCCAGTCTGGGGCATTTTATCCCGAAGCCTAAGTAGGGATAAGTCAGTACTTAACCCGCGTTGCTGGTTGGTTCCTTCCCGTAAAAATGACCGAGTCTATATATTCACTATCGTAGTAACAAAAATCCATGCCTTTTATGTATGGGGAATTTTATCCCGAATCCTAAGTAGGGATAAGTCAATGACTAACACGCATTGCTGGTTAGTTCTTAACCGTAAAAAGAACCAAAGCCCACATATTCGACATTGTGACAGGTTGTTATTCATAACACTAAAATCCGTGCTTCACACGTACGGGGAATTTTATCCCGAAACCTAAGTAAGGATAAGTTAACGCCTAACATGCGTTGCCGGTCAGTCTTTTACCGTAAAAAGGACAAACGCCCACATGTTCGATATTATGGCAGGTTGTTATTAATAACACGAAAATCCGTACCTCACACGCACGGGGAATTTTATCCCGAATCCTAAGTAGGGATAAGTTAACGCCTAACACACGTTGCCGGTCAGTCTTTTATCGTAAAAAGGATAAAAGCCCACATATTCGATATTGTGGCAGGTTGTTATTAATAACACCAAAATCCGTGCCTCACACGCACGGGGAATTTTATCCCGATTCCTAAGAAAAGATAAGTCAACGTCTAACACGTGTTGCTGATTTAGTCTTTCACCATTTGAAGAAGATACCAGAATCCGAGTCTGGAGACTTTTATCTCGAAGCCTAAGTAGGGATAAGTCAGCGTCTAACACGCATTACCGGATAGTCTATTCCCGTGAGAAAAACAAAGTCTACGTGTTCAATATCGTAGCACTAAAAGAGTTAACTCTTTTAGCATAACGTTACATGAGGAACGGACTTAAACAATCCGCATGCAAGCCCGATTCAAACGGTAATCAGTAAAGGCATGTCAAATCCGTTGAAGACTGAGGATTTGCCAAAAATCCTAAGTCAGCGTCTAATACGGGTTGTCGGGTAGTCTATTCCCATGAGAAAGACGAAGTCTACATATTTAATATCGTAGCACTAAAAGAGTTAACTCTTTTAGTATAACATTACATGTGGAACGGACTTAAACAATCCGCATGCAAGCCTGATTCAAACGGTAATCGGTAAAGGCATGTCAAATCCGTTAAAGGCTGAGGATTTGCCAAAAAATCCTAAGTCAGCGTCTAACACGCATTGCCGGGTAGTCTATTCCTGTGAGAAAGATGAAGTCTACGTATTCAATATCGTAGTACTAAAAGAGTTAACTCTTTTAGCACAACGTTACGTGCAGAACGGGTCTAAACAACCTGCATACTAGCTCGACTCAAACGGTAGTCGGTAAAGGCTAATCAAACCCGTTGATGGCTAAGAATTTGCTAAAAATTCTATGAATGTGAGTCATTGACGTATCAGCTTTATTAGTTGGTCTCGTGACTTGAGCATCCAACGACTTTGGGATAAGATCCACACGTGCAGATGAATCAGCTTTAATAGTTGGTCCTGTAGCCTAATATTTAGGACTGCCACGCTCCAATGCCTTAAGAGCTTAAACTGTGTATACACCAGCAAACGTACGAGTATAAACTGTGTTAATACCAGTCAACGCGTTGTGATGAAAGTCAACATTGATTGATACAAAACCCTAAGGCCAACGCCGAGCAATGCGTAGCCTTATATCAACGTCGGTCAACGCGTTACGACATAGATAATCAGTTCAAGATCAACTCAATGACACGAGCCAAAACTAACTCACCAATTCTGATTCGAGACTTCGACAACGGTCAGATGATAAGCGCAACGCCGGAAGAACTTCATCTATTCGACAAAGCACTGGATAGACTGAAGGCTGAGGAAGTCAAGAATTGAACGCCGGAAGAACTTCATCTATTCGACAAAGCACTGGATAGACTGAAGGCTGAGGAAGTCAAGAATTGAAATAGTTCACAGGTCCTTTGACACCGACTAAGCACTGGATAGACTGAAGGCTGAGGAAGTCAAGAATTGAAATAGTTCACAGGTCCTTTGACACCGACTGGAGGTGGGGGCCTATCATATCCAAAGCATTCCAGACTCCTCTATAGAAGAATGAGTCTGAAATACTTTGGAGGGGGTATATGTAGGCATCTAAAAATGCCTATAGGTATCCACACACAGCTCGAGACAGAGAGAAGGTGATGAACGTCACTATCTAAGTCTAAGAGGATTATCCGATACCGATGAACACATGAAGCGAAACGGCGAACCGAATAGCCTATGCACTCATTGGCCACCTCCAAGTGACCCGTGTACTCACCAGCCACAAAATCAGCAAACCAAGTGGCCCGCACGCTCATCGACCACCAAAACAACGTACAGATCAACGAAATGATGAAATACGCGTAACGACGGAACAAGTCAAAACCCGAAAAACAGATAAAGCCTCTGGCGGCTGAGTCACGTCAAAGCGACGCCAAGGCCGAGCCACTTCGGTGAATTGGCCAAAATCGGTTTTTTTTTTCTTTGATGGATTCTTTCGAATTTGGGCGTTCCAACTAATCTGATACAGTGGTTATGCTGTTGTTAACTGAAGATAAAGGGGATCCCTCGTTTTGATCTGAAAAAACATCAACCAAGCCTATAAATAAGAGTTCAAGTGTTCATTTTTGAGGAGGAAATCAAGAAGGCGAAACGCTATCGCATTGGAGAGTGGAGCCACAAGTTTACAGCAAGGGTTAGCAGATCTTGGCGATCTCATGTGCATAAAGAGTGGAGCTCGAGAGATCTGAGACCCGTCCCCTATTCCTCCGGATTTAAGCTTGGTCTTAAATCTCGGGAAGAGCCGTAATCTCGCTTGGTCGAGATTACCGCTACAGCGATTACTTCCTTCGTGAAGTAAGAGCTTTGATCATCAATCTGTCAACCGGATCTGATCCGCGGCGGTCCACAGATATTAAAATCCTCGGTACAGGCAAAGATCCCACGCAAGCAGTGGGTGATAAACGTCTGTTGCACTGTTTGACAAGAGTTGTAATCTTTATTTTCATTGTGTAAAGGAGATCTTATAAAAAGATCGACTTTCTTTCTTTCTTGAACTTATTGTAATGGCTAAAATTGTAATGAGTTCATCACCAATAAAAATCTCAACTTTTGACCCAAACATATATTTTACTTTAATATTGTATTTTATTGTCTATTCATTAATTATTTTAATTACTATATTTATCAATTTTTTATATACACAAGTCTCTGTATTACTGTTTTAGCTAACTATTATGTCTATATTTGATTATTATTTTGGAAATTATTACATGACAGTTCATATGTTGTATTATGTTTATTCTTTATGTATATTGGGGGTTATATTTTTTATCATATTTGGTTATTTAATAGTAATAATTGCTTCGAGTTTGGAAAACTGTTTTCTTTTCATTATATTTGTCATCTTGGGTTAGGTTACAAAATCGGTCTTTTTAGATATCAACTAAATCAAAGAAAAAATAAATATACAATTTCTCTTGTGAACAAAATCGCAAGTCTTTTTCGTGCTGTTGTGGGTCTTTCGACGCGGGGTTAATCGTGCCACCGCATCTAATCCGGTCGGCTACACGAGTATGCGGTATATTCACAAGGAATAATACCGGGAGGATAATCCCCGAAGGAATAACGCTCAATCTCGAGATCTAAACAAGCTTAATCTGGGAGTTATCTCGGTACATTCAGATCTTTCTTTCTCTCGAGATCCGCTTTCTTGACGTGGATGCGCCGAGATCAGATCCGAATGTGTGCATAGTCTTCTGGTCTTCAAAGCTCGATTCACTCTTCAATCCAGGCCAGAGTTTCGGCTCTTGAAGTTCGACCCCCCGAAAATAACCATCTCTAACTCTGTG
>NC_033794.1:97752189-97752652 GCF_001876935.1 Asparagus officinalis
TTGTAAGTGTACAATTTGGATTTTAAATAGATCTGGTTTGTTAGACTCTTCGTCATGAAGGTGCTCTCTAACTTTAACCACACACCCGTAGCTGTTTCCTCTCCATCCACCAAGAAAGCCACATCCCTTTCAAGACATAGGATAATCGACGCTCGTGCTTCCAAATCTAGCTCTTTTCAATCCTCATCAGACATGTCCTTGTGCTTCTTCTCTTTTCCCGCCAAAGCTTTGTGCAACTTTTGCAAAATCAACGAGTTTTTTATCTGCATCCTCCAATAAGAGAAATCATTCTTCCCATTGAACTTTTCGATCTCGTACTTTCTAACTTTAACTGTTTTACTTGTTGACGCCATTCTCCGCTTGTATAAATAAATCCGCTTTTCTCAGGAATTTCAACAAATACTTTGTGTCAACCACCACCTCAGATCAGTAGCTCAACCACCGCCAATCTGAATAAGGGCTC
>NC_033794.1:97753652-97753990 GCF_001876935.1 Asparagus officinalis
AAGAATAATTTTGAGGGAATTTATTGTCAAAAGAAATTCTGATAACTTGAAATTAACCCATGTTGAACAATTTGTAGCTAAATTCTTTTAAAAAAATAAAAAAATAATAATAAATATAGATATATATTGGAATTTTATTATTAAATTTTTTTTCTTTTTCTTTTCTTTTCTTTCTTTTTCTGTGGATGCCCCCCAGAAAGAAATCTCGAGCAAGTTCATCATCTTCTGATCCATCTGAGACCGACATAGATAGACCCACTATTTTAGCCAGAATTATGGGTCTTAACATTCATTTTGAGAGGGGATTTCAGATGAGTGCATTACATACATATCATTCC
>NC_033794.1:97754990-97782801 GCF_001876935.1 Asparagus officinalis
TTGCTTTAAATAAGGTGTACCTGATGAATACGCTGTTCAATCTAAAGATGTAGCAAGGAGCTCATGTGGCGGACTTCTTGAATGAATTTCGGGCTGTGGTGCAACAGCTTGCTGCAGTAGATCTCAAGTTCAACAATGAGATCCAAACTCTTATGCAGTAGAATATGATGGTGGCAGTGAGAAACGCAATGACAATGACAAGATGAAGCTTGACACAGTGATTGGGGCAATTCTGGATGAATAATCTCTCCATAAAGTCTCAGGAGCTGAGGCCTCTAGAAGTGGGAGTGCTCTGCATGTCGAGGTACGAGGGCGTGCGCAGAAGAAGGGTAGGGGACAACGAGGCCAATCAAAATCCAGAGGAAAGTCTAAAGGGCCAAACCTGAAAAGTTACGGTGAAAGGAAGTACTTCAGATGCGGAAAAAGGGTCACTTTGCACGGGACTGCAGAGTTTCTGTTCCAGCATTAGCAGGGGATGATCGGGCTGACGGTGCAGCCAATCTCATGCATGAGACGGATTCAGATGCGCTTCTCCTATCCTTAGAAGACAAAAGCGATGAGTTTCTGTTCCAGCATTAGCAGGGGATGATCGGGCTGACGGTGCAGCCAATCTCATGCATGAGACGGATTCGGATGTACTTCTCCTATCCTTAGAAGACAAAAGCGATGCTTGGGTTATCGACTCCGGCGCATCTTTCCACACAACCTCACAACAAAAGCCGCTTTCATCGTTTATGAAGAAGGACTTAGGGACAGTCTATCTTGGCGACGATCAACCTTGTAAGGTTTTTGGGAAGAAAAATTGTATCCTCAAGATGGAGGGCGGGACCACCTTGACGCTGAACGACGTTCGACATGTATCGGATCTTAGGCAAAATCTTATTTCAGTCGGGCAATTAACTGACTATGGTTACAGAGTATCATTTGAGCATAGAAGCTAAAATGTGTCCAAGGGTGCCCTGGTGGTGGCAAACGACAGACGCGAGGGGTCTCTCTACATCGCCAATGGGAAGATCGACCACTTGTTTGCCGCAGGACAAGCATCATCATCATCATCCGTCGACTGCATGACTTAGCATCGATGACCATGCCACATGAGCGAGAAGGGGATGCAGATTATGGATGCAGGAGAGAGGTTTTCGGGTCTAAGCAAGATCGATCTGACTTTCTGTGAGGACTGCATCCTAGGCAAACGAAAGAAGGTGAGCTTCAATACCGGACTGGCTCTAAAACTACAAAAATTAGAATTGGTGCACACCGATGTGTGGGGACCTATGCAAGTCCCATCTGTTGGCATCTCTATTTATTTTGTCACTTTTATTGATGATGATGCTAGAAAACTATGGGTGTTCTTATTAAAGCACAAGTCAGATGTTTTTATCATATTCAAGAAGTGGCTTGCCTGTGTGGAGAACGAAACAAGCAATAAGCTGAAGTGCCTAAAGTCTGATAATGGATGCGAGTATTGCAGCCAGGAGTTCGAGAACTTCTGCTCGTCCTATGGGATTAGGAGACTGAAGATTGTCCTAGGCACACCTCAACATAATGGAGTAGCAGAGTGTATGTATCGCACTATCTTGGAACGCGCAAGAAGTATGAGGATCCACCCCGGATTACCTAAGAGTTTTTGGGCCAAAGCTGTCAATACTGCGACATACTTAATCAACCGCGGGTCATCCACAGCTCTCAGTTATGGGATACCTGAGGAGGCTTGGACCGGAAAGAAGCTGAAGTTAGAGCACTTACGAGTATTTGGTTGTGACACCTATATCATGACTAATTCTGCAAACCGGTCAAAGCTTGATCCATAGTCAAAGAAGCTCTCTTTCATCGGTTATGGAGGAGATGAGTATGGGTATTGTTTCTAGGATCATGATGCGCGCAAGGTGGTGCACAGTCGTGATGTCGTGTTCCATGAGAATACGATGTACAAGACCAAAGAGGCGAGTGGGAGTCAGATATCTATCCCTCTTTTCTCAGATATTGCTGACAGTGAGGATGGCGGTAAGATACCAATTAGCATAGAAGACGGAGACCAAGAGAACGTGCCGGATACACAACAACAGGATTCAGCAGAGTTGTCGATCGTAATTTGCAAAACTCTAAGAAATTCGAGGGTGCCAGAGAGGTACCTTTCCACCAGAAATTATCTTTTTCTGACTGATAGTGGTGAGCCATAGAGCTATGAGGAGATACAGCAGATCGACAAAGCTCGGGGCAAGTGGGAGTCTGCCATGGAGGAAGAAATGAAATCCTTGATGAAGAATGGGACTTGGGAGCTCGTAAAGCTTCTAAGAGGGTGAAAGACTCTTCATAATCGGTAGATTTATCGGGTCAAGGTTGAAGCCGATGGACGGAGATGCTACAAGGCAAGGCTTGTAGTGAAGGGCTATGAGCAGAAAGCAAGGATAAACTATTCTGACGTTTTTGCTCCCATCGTCAAGTTGATCACGATCCGGACTGTGCTGAGCATTATGGCAATTTGAGATCTCCATCTAGAGCAGATGGATGTGAGGATAACATTCCTTCATGGAGATTTGAAGGAAGAGATCTATATGCATCAACCAGTGGGTTTCGAGGAACAAGGCAGGGAGGGCCTCGTGTGTCGCCTGCGCAAGAGCTTGTATGGCCTGAAGCAATCTTCGCGACAGTGGTACATGAAGTTCGAGAACTTTATAAAAGAGAACAGTTTTCTCAAATGCGACACAGACCACTGCTACTTCATCAAGAGATATGATGAATCCTATGTAATACTCTTGATTTATGTTGATGACATACTGATTGTCGGGCCCGACTTGGCCCGCATTGATGAACTCAAGGGGCGTCTCTCCAAGTGCTTCAAGATGAAGGACATGGGTCCAACAAACCAGATTCTTGGGATGAGAATCATCAGAGACAGATCAACACAGAGGCTGAGGTTTTCTCAGAAGACCTATATTGAGAAGATTCTTAAAAAGTTTGGTATGAAGAAAGCTAAACCGATGGGCTCGTCGTTTGCGAGCCATTTCAAGCTATCGAAGACCCCAAGCACCAGAGACTACTGAAGAGCTTGAGTTCATGGCTAACATACCATATGCATCTGCCGTTGGAAGTTTGATGTATACGATGGTGTGCACGAGACCAGATATTACACAAGGAGTGAGAGTTGTGAGCCGCTTCATGAGCAATGCAGGGAAACAATACTGGGGTGCGGTCAAGTGGCTTATATACTAATTGAGAAGCTCGTCCGACTATTGTCTTGAGTATGGCGGGGTAGATTTGCAGCTAGAAGGCTTTTGTGATGCAAACTATGCCGGGAACATAGACTCGAGAAGGAGTATGAGCGACTATATCTTCATCTTGGGTGGTGGAGCGATAAGCTGGAGATCCAAGTTATATGATATTGTGGCTTTGTCGACAACCAAAGCGGAGTACGTGTCTACAGCAGAAGCAGCAAATGAGTTGCTATGGTTGAAAGCTTTTCTTCTCGAGCTTAGGGTAAGCTTTGAGAAATACTTCATCCACTGCGACAGTCAGAGTGTCATTCACTTGTCAGAGAATTACACATTCTATGCTCAGACCAAGCATGTTGACATGAAGCACCATGCCATACGGAGATGACAAAGCAGGAACGAGTTTAAGCTTGTGAAGATTGATACGAGATACAATCCAGTCGATATGCTGACCAAGTCAGTTCCGCTTGAGAAAGTGAGGCTGTGTGTAGCCTCATATGGTCTCTTGAAAATGTTGAGGGTCGTCCAAAACGCCAAAGATACAAGACATCCGGATGATGCAACCAAGGATGGTATGAAGATATGATTGATACTCAATTAAATCTTCAAGTGAGAGATTGTCAGTCGCCCAGCCACTTTAGTTGACTTAAGGAAAATCAGTGGCCGTTTTCTTTGAAGAATTAAAAAGGATGTGGGTCCCACAATAAATTTATTATTAGTAACGGATTCCACTAATAATATTTTTTTATGTATAGTGTTTTTTCCAAACACTATAAATAGACCCAAAAATCTTAAGAAAAAATTCATCCTAGAAACAACTCTTTTTATATAAAAGTAAGAGAGAAAACATAAAGAGGGTTTGTGAGAGTTCTTGGAGTGTATCTTAATCAAGGGAGAGTATTCTCTTTGATCCAATTCTTTTGGAATATAAAAGAACTGGGCGTCGTCGTTGCACCGTGAAGTAGCTCCGAAAGAGTAAACAACATATATGTGTGAGTTCTGTGATTGATTTTGTACCTTTATTCTTTGTGTAGCGTCTCCGTTCGATGCATTCTTATTAGTATGTATCCTGACAATTAGCACCCATTTCGAAGAAAAAAACGGTGGTATTTTTTTTTAATTTTCTCTCGAGTTTATCGATTGTTCGTTAGGGTTAGGGTGTCTAGATTACCCTAGCTTCAAGTTCGAGATCAACTGAGGTGGCTTGATCTTGTTCTTTCTAGATTACTTTCATTTGATTTTTAGCGTTTTAGGGTGTTTTTTTTCCGGTTGCAGCATCTGTTGGTTTTGAGATCCATCTGAGGGATCTCCACACCAATACTGAGAAGATTCAGTTTTATCGCTGGGACACTGGATGTCAAGAGAAGCTTAGAGTGCTTAGAAATGATATGAGTGAGTTTTCAACAATTTTTCTCTTTCTGATATTGTTTGGTTATTGTTGTGCCCTTGCCATTTGTTATCATAAAAAGTGATCTTTTTTTATTGTGGAGATGAACTTTTTGTTGCTACTGATTCATTCTTGTGTGATGAGCTAGAAGGCTTTTGTGATGCAAACTATGCCGGGAACATAGACTCGAGAAGGAGTATGAGCGACTATATCTTCATCTTGGGTGGTGGAGCGATAAGCTGGAGATCCAAGTTATATGATATTGTGGCTTTGTCGACAACCAAAGCGGAGTACGTGTCTACAGCAGAAGCAGCAAATGAGTTGCTATGGTTGAAAGCTTTTCTTCTCGAGCTTAGGGTAAGCTTTGAGAAATACTTCATCCACTGCGACAGTCAGAGTGTCATTCACTTGTCAGAGAATTACACATTCTATGCTCAGACCAAGCATGTTGACATGAAGCACCATGCCATACGGAGATGACAAAGCAGGAACGAGTTTAAGCTTGTGAAGATTGATACGAGATACAATCCAGTCGATATGCTGACCAAGTCAGTTCCGCTTGAGAAAGTGAGGCTGTGTGTAGCCTCATATGGTCTCTTGAAAATGTTGAGGGTCGTCCAAAACGCCAAAGATACAAGACATCCGGATGATGCAACCAAGGATGGTATGAAGATATGATTGATACTCAATTAAATCTTCAAGTGAGAGATTGTCAGTCGCCCAGCCACTTTAGTTGACTTAAGGAAAATCAGTGGCCGTTTTCTTTGAAGAATTAAAAAGGATGTGGGTCCCACAATAAATTTATTATTAGTAACGGATTCCACTAATAATATTTTTTTATGTATAGTGTTTTTTCCAAACACTATAAATAGACCCAAAAATCTTAAGAAAAAATTCATCCTAGAAACAACTCTTTTTATATAAAAGTAAGAGAGAAAACATAAAGAGGGTTTGTGAGAGTTCTTGGAGTGTATCTTAATCAAGGGAGAGTATTCTCTTTGATCCAATTCTTTTGGAATATAAAAGAACTGGGCGTCGTCGTTGCACCGTGAAGTAGCTCCGAAAGAGTAAACAACATATATGTGTGAGTTCTGTGATTGATTTTGTACCTTTATTCTTTGTGTAGCGTCTCCGTTCGATGCATTCTTATTAGTATGTATCCTGACAATTAGCACCCATTTCGAAGAAAAAAACGGTGGTATTTTTTTTTAATTTTCTCTCGAGTTTATCGATTGTTCGTTAGGGTTAGGGTGTCTAGATTACCCTAGCTTCAAGTTCGAGATCAACTGAGGTGGCTTGATCTTGTTCTTTCTAGATTACTTTCATTTGATTTTTAGCGTTTTAGGGTGTTTTTTTTCCGGTTGCAGCATCTGTTGGTTTTGAGATCCATCTGAGGGATCTCCACACCAATACTGAGAAGATTCAGTTTTATCGCTGGGACACTGGATGTCAAGAGAAGCTTAGAGTGCTTAGAAATGATATGAGTGAGTTTTCAACAATTTTTCTCTTTCTGATATTGTTTGGTTATTGTTGTGCCCTTGCCATTTGTTATCATAAAAAGTGATCTTTTTTTATTGTGGAGATGAACTTTTTGTTGCTACTGATTCATTCTTGTGTGATGATTTTGATTATGTGAACTGCAACATTTTACTTGACATATTGTTGATGGGATTATAATTTCACTATTTTTAGTGTTTATCATGCAATTTCATTCTTGTTTATTTCCTGTGTTATGGGCATATAATTTCCTTTTGAAGGATGGTCATCTTAACCTTGAACTCCCATTAGTTTTTTTCCTCTTTCTTTGCAGACTATCATATGATTTTCAGCTTTTCAACGGCCTTGCCAAAAAAGTCGCAAGTAGTCGTTTAGAGTGATTTCAAGAGTTTTATTTAATTGTTTGAAATTTGCTACAATATTGCCCCCTTCTGGGTGTTGCAGTTCTTGATATTTGACATATTTCACCTATGGGAAAACAAATTGGTTAATTACCGCCCGTGAATGAAGTAGATATGAAATTTTCCCTTTGTGAACTGTGTCTGTGTGGCAAGCGGAAGCTGAATTTATGGCATAACCTTTATAATGTTGATGGGAGAAGCCTAGGATGTCCCTGTGTGAACTGTGTTTAGAGTCTTTAGACTTTCAAGTAAAACTGAATCAACAAATTAACCATGTGTTACTAGTTGTGTGTGCGTGCGCCAGTGTGTGTGCGTGCACGCGTTTACATGCAATCTACTTTGGAGTGGATACAATGGATTGAATGAATTGATAACCAACTGCAAAGGATGAGTTGTTTTAGTTGAGATACTGAAAGCTTCTTGGTTCTCTTCAGTTAAGATATTCATGCATTTGTTTCCAAGGTTCATGTATGCTTTGCATAAATATTCTGCTGTTACATGCTTATGGGATGTGACAACTTTTAAGAAAAATGCTTGTAAAATAAGAAAGTACTTGCAATAGTAATAAAGGGTATTATACACACACACACATGTATATATATACACAAAATTTTCATATATGAACTACAGTTTCATGCATTTCTTCGTTCTATTTTTAATTGCATTCTCCTAAAGTATGAAGCCTGTTTTGTTTATAACAGTTCCTATGTTGATAGTTCAATTAGATGGGACACTAGAAAATCTTCTGTTGCATGGTGTGGTTTTTGTTTGTAACTATGATGATCTGTTTCTCAAACATAAAGGTGATCTGAATAATGTGAGATACAACTTATAATGGCCACTATGTTACACAGGTGCAGGTATGGGACGAACAAATTTGTAGAAGGTAGGATATGGGGACACGGTTGTGTATATTGATATTAATAATTTACGTGAGATTGATTTTATTTTCTCATTCAAATGTTGTGTAAACTGATATCCCCATAGTATTTTTATGTTTCATTTATTAAATAGATTGTAAATTGAAAATATGCTCGTTTTTAAAAATAGATATCTAAATGACCCTTGAAAACCATACGCCTGAACTGGACATGCGTTCAACGAACCTAGCCTGTGTCCAACAAGATGTAGGAAGTGGAAGTGAATTGCAAGATATAAGTCCAAGAAGTATATCTCGAGTGTTTTATATGCAAAACACTTTAAATAGTTATTTTAATTGCAAAACATAACATATCTCGAGCGTTTTATATGCAAAAATTTTAAATAATTATTTTATTTGCAAAACGTAGTATTTAGTCTTTATATGTATTCAGTTAATTGATATCTATAATGGACATTTCAAGTAGTTTATCACCATCCATATTCATGAATCATGCACATAACTTGAAATGGACAGATGTTGAATATCCATATTCATGAATCATGCACATAACTTGAAATGGACAGATGTTGATATGAAATAGAGTCTTAATTTAAATTGTTTGTATTTGTTCATCTTAACTGAAAATTCATAAAGATTCCATATTAACTGATAGCTCATAAAGATCCCATAGACAACACATTGGTTTGAGCCTTGAGGTGTGACATTTGCATGCATGATCTGAAACGAGGTCAGGTTCCTTTGTTGTTACTTGTTTAACTTAAGAACTCATCAAAAAGGCTTATCACGGGGATGTCCATTAGACATTGGAGAGGGTGATTCGGTATTTAAGATTGCCGATTTGGCAACTGGAATATTTGAAGTAAAAAGTACTTCTTGTGATTAAAAATGTTAGCAGACAATGGAGAGTACTGCCTGAATCTTTGAGGTAAAAAAAGTAATATACCTAATCGTGACATATGCTATAACTTTAAGGGTTTGTTTGACAACTGGAAGTGAATAAAGAATTGCAGAGTGAGAGATTACTCTCGAAGAAAGTACTTGTGATTAAAAGAGCACGGAGCAGTTAAATGTGTTATAACAACAAAATTCAAAATTTCTATTTTATTTCCACTTTCAACACCAAGATATGACAAGCCAAGTGGGGGTTTTCCAAATCCAATGCGGCAATGATGCAATAATCACTGTCCATGCTCGATGTTTTGCTTGCCGGATAAAATGAGGCTACACAAAGGCTCCCTCTCTGTAGTAATGCCTTGTTTTATGCTTCCACCTTCTATTTCTCAATCTTTCCATTGAGGCAACACTAAGGATGTGCCAGTGAGTAGGGTTCTGTCTCATGTTTTAAGATTCATAATTCTCATTCTTGTGTGATTTGTTGGGGTCTAAAGGATCTGAAAGATTCAAAGTTGGTTTTTATTGACTTGAAGAAACATTATGGAGTATCAGTATGAAAAATGTTCACATGAGAGCTTTATCAACAGCATATTCTTGAGAATGCTAAATGATGTGTATACGGAGAGAGAACAAGTATCGTAGCCTTGTAGGTATTTGAGGCAGGTTCAGTGATTCTTTAATTTTCAGCTTGCCCTGAAACTGTTGTGCCAAGGGAACTTTTAAGCTTCCCATATGTCTACCATGGTGAGCATACGGGTGTATGTGATGTGTATTATTGGGGAATTATCTTCAAGAATGAATGGGAACTATAGAGGAGGCTGTCGATAGCAGTTCAAAAACCAATTGGAACTATTGCTTTTGAGATGTAATTTAAATATTGATTTCTCTAACCATATCCATTATCTGTTCAATAAATGTATGCATATTCAAGTAGTGTCCAAGGAGTGCCAGAGGTGAACCTGTGTCAGACACAAATATGAGAGCCCAGCCGAGGTGTTGGGGTAACTGAGATGGCCACTGCTACAGAACGACAATGACCACGATAAGCATAAACTTGAAATAAAATTGGCTTCTATAGGTTCACTTGTAGGAAGGATCTGAAGCCTCAGGTTTCTGAGATTAATAAACTTCTATTCATATTTAATTTTGAAACTGACATACACTACTGTCAATTTATCTGCTTTCCTATTTTATGGTTGGCGTTTGCTAAGTTTTAACCATGACAATCGACAATTATTATTTTTTGATGTTACTGCACCCCTTACAAAAATGTTCCTGCATTCCATATGGATATTAGCAGGTGATTACCCAGTGTTTCTACCTATTAGTTTCTTTTAAGGAGTTTGAAATATTACCTACTGTAGTGATTTCATTTGCAGGGGTGCTAATTGTCAGTTTTTGGTACTTGTTCGCTATATACCTGTTTTTTGCAGAGACGTGAATATTCATTTTGTCGAATCACGTGAATATTTCACTTTGTCGAATCTCCAGCTTTTGCTCCTCCAGAAGTTTAACCTGTCCTTGATCAACAAAGAAAGTAAATGCGTCCATGCGTCCATCACTGGAATTAGTAAGACTTGCCTAGTAGCTAACACTGTATTGTAGTGGAAGGATTGTTGAGAAAAGGAACTTTTACATGGCATTTATAATTTCTTTGGTGATAATCCCATGTTAAATGGTGCAGTTAACTAAATTTTCTGAGATGTTATTTATATCACTAATATCGACTTTATTGTATATTCTACTTCGTGCATTCTTCAGCGGTAATTTTAAGAATCTTCCATTTTCTGTGCAGTTGTAAGTCCATGATTGTCAATTTGCTGGCTAGGATGTGTTTGATCCTTTGTTGTTCTATCTGGGTGTATGATACTTCCACCAGTCATAGAGCATGGGTTCCTTATTTAGTTGGATTATGTCTTATGATATTTGTGACATGCGGTAGAGATGATAGGCGATTCATAGCTCTGTCTGTAAAATGACCTCCATGCTAGCACATTTCATGATCATTATTTGTAATCTCAATTAGTTAGTGGCATTCTATGTTGCATGGGTACTTCTTTTTGGAGCTGTAGCCGTGTCGTACTCTTGAAACATGAGTGGACACTCTTTGGATTCTTGCATACATCAAATGTGTACTCAATTATATAACACATGTTTCAATTTAAAACACTCGTCCTATGCTTATTGGACATATGTGCTTCACTTCACGTGCAGTTCTTGAAACTCATTGGTCATAAATTGGGTTCATTTCAATCCATAACAGTTAAAAACTATGATCATAAAGGGTATTTTGGATATCAAGTTAAAAATTGAAATAGGTCTATACTATGAACGTACGCATAAATGTCATAGGAATTTTAATTCATAGCACGTAAAATAAAAGATAATATTTATCTAATGTAAAATTATTATTACATATACACGTATCTATAGTCGTGTTCTCGTACCCTACCTTTATAAAATTTTCTTGTTCTGTATCGGTACCCGTATCCATGTAGCTTAGGTACCATTAAAGCCTAACAGATTCTAAATTCCAGTAAACAGTTTGGCAGCTTTTCGAAGATTTTTTAGATTCTGAATGACACTAAGCGAACCTATTGAATTCCTTCATTTCATGTTTATGATAGTCAGGTTTTTTATAATTTCTTGGATTTTAACTTTATAGTTGTTATTCAGATGTGAAAAGACATGTCAAGAAATACAACATTTTGGTTTGTTTATCTGCTTACTTTTGGGTGTTGATATTGTTTGGTTTTAGGGGTTGGGAGGTAGGTTCCCTTTACATCGCTTTTTATATATGTACACATACACACACACCCCACGCATACACACATACGCACGCACATCCCCATCCAACCCAAACATGCACACATCCACACACACATAATGTAACATATCGAATAATGTTCATATGTAACATAACATTGTAATATGTAACCAAAACACATTTAATGTATTCTAAACAGAAACTGCATCATGATTAATGATATACGACTTCTAGAGACATTAGATATAGGTAGAGGTGAGAGAGAGAGAGGACATGAACATAAGAGACAGAGGAAGAGAGAGGAAGACAGAGAGAGAAGGAAGATAGAGAAAGACGAGAGAGGAAGAGAGACAGAGAGGTCAGAGGAGGTGCTGAGAGAGAGAACTGGAGAAGAGAGAGAGGAGAGCGATTCATACATGAGATCACCTAGTGTTTTTGAGCTGCAATGCCAAACGAAGAGGGAGGAGAAATATGAGATTGACTAGGGATTTAAGGTATTTAGGTTTGGGAATTTATTAAGTTTTCGTGTCTAATGGGAACCAAAACCAAACCCAAACTCAATAACCATTTTCATTTGCATATTAGCCAATATCGGCCGATGTTCCTCAATGAAATATCCAATATATCGGAAAAAGTGGTAAAAATTAGAAAATGATATTTTCTCATAAATATTGTATCGGAAGGGCATCAAAACTGATATATCGGCTGTATAGCGATATATCGGCCGATATTTAATACAATATACACCCCCAAGCCCCCACCCTACCCCACACACGTGCACCACACACACACACACATGCACAACGCAACCTCATGCAAGCGGGAACATGCACACGCGCACGTGCACACACAACCACCAAGAAATAGCTATGTAGTGATGCCTATCTTGATAGAACTTAAGGTTCTATGTATATGGAGGCTTTCATTATGTTAAAAGCCCGTGCTAGTCATTATATTCTATGCAGTGACTGTGTTAGTCCTTGTGTTCTATGCAGTAACCGTCTGGTAACGAAGCTAGCTGTCATTTTTCATTATTTGGAAGATAGCTGTTGTCCATTATTGTGTGCTATTGCTAGACCTTAATGTTCAGGCATCCGTCTTTTGGCCTGGGAAATTTTATGTCGACATTGATATTCTGATATCAGATGAAAAATCCTGTTTGAAAATGAAACACATGATCTTGTGTCTTTTTTCTTCGTTGATAATCTAGAGTATTTATCTTATACCTGCTCTAAGTTCTAGGTTCTGCACTTTCAGTTTATTTCTAGAAGTTTGTGTTAACAGGTAACTGTTGAAATCCTCTTCATGGAGACCTTTTAGGTATTCTTGAAGTTTAGCTTGTTTAAACTGAGTTTGTTGAGCCCACTGTTGGAATACTTTTGCTGCAGGGTTTTTGATTTTCTGATAACAGCTTAAAGGGCTTATCCAGAAATGCTTGCAGCATTTTCTTGTATGCATTGGTCAAGCCTGAAAGTCGTCGACTTTATTATTTTGCAATAGTAGGGTGGAATAATTTATAACCTGTGTGCACTATGCTATTGATATAAGTATTATCGAGATTTGATTATTTACTAATCATCAGGCTCAATTGCAGACGTTTGCGTGCTGAAGTCATAACTTTCTGGTATTGTTTGTTGTAAGGAGTATTATAACAACAAAAAATCATTTGTCCCAAATTGTCTTTATTCCAAATTTTATACATGAATCCTATGCTTCCATTCAGTTCTGTTAGAGGTACTATACCAGTATTTAATTTGTCATTTTAGATGGTTGATAGACAGGGTTGTTTTGGTCTTCCAGATACTTCAAAATCTATTTGTTCTACTACCTCGTCTTTGGCCATAAGATATATGCTCACTAAAGGATTTTCTACATTTATATTTCAGGTACACTAATCTGCATGTGTTTTAATCGAGGAATTTGTTGCATTTTCTTCTTGAAATGGCTCTATCTATTTCTGTTTGACAACTGCAAAGAAGGTTGGGCAGTGCAAAGTTGAGACAACACATCCAATGCTTTGAATCGAAAGAAGGAATAGGTTTCCATCTAAGGTAAAAATGATAATCATAGTTGCAGTCCCCATCCTTGTCTTAGAACTCATGCGTGTCATTTTCGTACCCTTCTGTGTCTCCAATTCTTATTTAAGTGTATGTTACTAAATATCATGGACATGGACATGAGACATGTAGAAGAACTTACCTCGTCGGAGATCGGAGCCATCGACGGCGACGGCGAGGGGGCAACGAGGACGGAGATCGGAACCCTCGACGGTTCGTCGACGGCTATCGTCGGAGGCGGAGGCAGCGGTCGGCGTCGGCTTCGTGGGCTCGCCAGAGCGTGGAGGCGAGGGCATCGAGGACTCGCCAGAGCGACAAAGGCGAGGCTGAAATCGCCTGTCACTGGGGTGTGGAAATCGCCTGCGGGCGTGGAGAAGAACTCGCGTGAAAGGGGAGAATCTCGCCTGTCACCTTGGATCTCGCCTGCGTGGGTGGAATCCAGCTGGACCGCACCAATTGCCCTAGGGTTTCCCTATAAAAGGGAAACCCTGTACACGGAGCTGTTGAGCCAATCTTCAACGAATTTTACAGAGAGAAAAATTTCTTTGTGGCGGCTGGGAGTTCAACTCAGGCAGCTTTAACTCCAGCGGATATTCTCGGATTTGAGAATCAATTTTTTCGGTTAAGAAAAAATGTATTATTCCTGTAGCATTTACTACAGTGAAGGAAGTTGGTGTTGTGAGAGCTCTATTTTGAGATTCTCACTTTTATAAGCTTTGTAATGTCTTGTGGTTAAATAAGAAATTAAATTGTGTGGCTCCCGTGGACGTAGGCAAGTTTGCCGAACCACGTATATCTGTTGTCCCGCCTCATTTACTTACTGTTTATCTGTGTAGTCACTTATTGCTTGTGTTGGTTAGTTCGAGTTTGGCATAAACTTAAACTAGGATTGTTTCTCTCGGGATTAATTAGCTTCCGTGGCGGTACGAGCGCCTCGCGCTTCCAACAAGACACATGTACTATATGGACACATAGGACATAACAAGGTGATGTTAGAATATCTATAATAATAGTAAAGTAAGGGTTTATACATACATTCATGCACATGTTGATGGACCCAAGCGACTAAAGATTTACTTTAATATTATAAAACATATAATGATTACATATTTGCTAAAGTTTTGATTTACCATTAATTTTATGGCAAGAGTTGGCTCTTCAAGCTTACACGAAATGGCTTTATGTATTAAAACGTATCATAGTTTTGTACAAGTCATTATTTTGATAACATTTTTTCACTAGTTTTTGGTGCATAAATAGGAAGTTACTAGACATCTGAAACATGTAAAATGAACTTTGAAGTGCATAAGACATGCGACATATGAGTTCAAATAGTGTGAGAAACTGTTCTAAATTAAAAGATGTATCTTAATATAGTGGTAAATGGACCAATTACGAGAATTCCTAGAAGGCCTAGAAGAGCTTGGTTTGAAGCACTTGAAAACCACGATAATGATTAATTTTGCGGAGGAGATAAACCCTCATCAGAACAGAATAGAATAACAAGATTCATGTAGCTGGCCAAAAATTTGGGATAAATGCTTTGTTCTTGCTGTTTTTGTTGGTGTTGCTGTTGTTGTTGCTGTTTTTCCTGTTGTTACTATGCATTATATGTAAACTGGCTCCTAACTGTTGAGCTGAGATGAAGTCCTTACTTTATGTGTTGTTGTATTTTTACTTTTCTTTCAGCTATGCACCTGTGCTCCCTAAATTGTCATTCATTGACATACAAGTGGGGAGGAATCATTTCATAAAGAACTGGAGAACATCAAACAAGGATGCATTTTTTATGATATAGGTTATCAATATTAGCATTTGTCCATCTTGCAAAATAATACATGTATGATATATATAGATTATATGATGATAATTGATGATAAGTTGATAATCCGTTATATGATGTTGTCACTTTGCTGAGTGCTACACTACACTGAAATTTTGTTTATGTTGCTAATAACATTGTTAAGATTCATTTACGAGACGACATGTGTGAGCATGTATTGCCTTTGCTTTTACACTGAATAATATTAACTATATGAGTTCCTATGAGTAACCAAAACCAATTTATTTTCATCCTATTCTTGTTTCATGCGTAGGCTTAAACAATGCCTAATGCTAGTACATTGAACTCAGCTCATCATCAGCTCACCACAAATTATTGAGATCATGAGGAGAGACCTAATGGGAATTGTTAAATGTTAAGGTGTTGTAGCGAGATTTTTGGCAGACACAGAAGCGGACACAAAATTTTCAATTCATTAATTTCTAGAAAAAATTATAATTCCTCAAATAATGTGTTATATATAGAATTGCCTTCATAAAGTTTAGTGAAATTAACAAATTATTCATGAACGACAAGGAGATATGTCAGAACCTCGTCTGCCCTCTTGTCCATGGTATTTAGCATTATTGTTCATGCAGCTGGAAAATTAGCTGAATTCCTTGCTTTCTTCATGTTTCCATTTTTGTAACAGAGTTCATATTTTCTGGGAGTAGAGGTGCTTGTCTCACTTATACCATTGATAGAATTTGGTGCTTTACCATGGTTGAATGAACAAGGAAGAGTAAAGGATTATAATAGGCAATGCTCTACGTGATGATATCACACAAGCATTTCAGGCTTGCTATACTGGTCTAAAAATTTTGCATCGATTCTAACCTTTATGAACCTACAAAGGAGCACCTGCAACACTTTTACATATACAGAGAACAGAAATTATGTTAGATTTGAAACCGTCTGCGACAATTATGGCAGATAAAAAATGTCAAAGGGAAATACATGGCTTATTTTTGGCTACATCTATGTGGTTATGGCACTTTGGTTTAAGACCCAACATTCTCAAGTTTAAAGGGTAAGCAGTGATAATAGAGAGGAAATTTTGAACAAGTCTTCTTACTAGTGTATATTTTTTTCAGGAATCAGTGATATTAAGCAGGATCTAAGAAGTCCCAGAATTGGTCTGTTTGGTGTATATATATTGATAATGGTTGCTATCAGTGGAGATATTTATAGGACATAAGTAACATAGAGAAGAACAAAGCTAGAGATGGGCAACATCTCCAGCAAGTCTTAACATTTATCTTTTTGGAACTTTGCTTGTTCGGCTCTCTTATAATATGCTCCTTGAAGTATCTTGAGTTATCAGATAATGCTCAGTTGTCTAGTTACATATTCAAAGACGATAAATTTCTAAAAATGGAGGGAATTGCAGTGAAATAATGTGTGATATGAAGATAGGTCAGTGTCTCAGTATCCATGAATTCATGTATTTGTCCCTGCAAGCTAGAAAGCAGCATGGGCTGTGCATTTATGACAACAGCCACACCATGTTGCCAATTATTCACTATGAAGGGTAAAAAGAATGCATGCTGAGAGGTAAAAACATAAATAAATGACATGTGGAGGCGCAAAAATACTATAGACTAGGATATCTCCTGCCATGGCATGGAACAATCTGGGTTGAGCATGCTTGTTCAGGCTGTGGCCTTATTTTGGCTGTTATTCATTCATTTTGGATATGATTATATTATGCTTTCTGGTGTCGGTTATCAATACTTCTCAGATGCTTAAATCCTCATCCTAAGAGGACAAATTTAAGTGGAATATTGGCGTCAGTATACACGGATTTATGTATTTATCCCTGCATGACTGAAGCATGGGCATGCATTGATGAGGATGGCCACATTGCCGCAAAGGATTTCAATCCAAATGAAGGGATATAGGATCACTAGTAGAAAAAAGAGCAAACAAGACAGAAATTTCCGTCTAGATTGCTTACGGTTCCGTCAAGGTTGATCAATCTAGACGAAATTCCGTTTAGAAAAGTCCGTCTAGTCTGATTCCGTCTAGTTTGACTCAAACTAGACGGAATTCCGTTTAGATAGGTCAAACTAGACGGAAAGTGGAAAACCATCTAGGTTGCAACCTAGACGGAATTCCGTCTAGGTTTTCATTATAGCAACCTAGACGGAATTCCGTCTAGGTTGCTTTTTTTCCAGCAAAAAAAATTATTTAAAAACAACTTTCCATGTACATTTAACTACAATTACGATATACACATGAATAAATAGATCCGACAATTCCAACCATCCAAATATACATCCAACAATTCTAAATATAATCAAATATCATCTTCAATATACAGATCCAACCATCCAATCCAAAATATACATCCAGCAATTATGTCCAATAAATACATCCAACAACATATACACTAGCAATACACATGAATAAGATAGATTACACGACATGAATAAAAAAGTAGAGTGCTATAACAAATAAAAAATTGTTCATTACATTAAAAAAATAAAAAAACCTCAGATCTCATCGTCGTCGACAACATCTCTATCCCTCGTATGAAGACGAGAGCTGCTCCCTTTAATATCTCTAGCCTGAAGGTCCAATTGAATAATAATTATATGGTGTTTGATAACATGTTAAACATAAATGATTTTATAAATATAAGAAAAAATAAGATACCTAAGCACTGCTTTGCCTAACGCCGGAATTATCAACACCCGAGCTTATGAGCCATATGATACCACCAAACACACTAGAGGGAATCACACCAGCCAAATATTCTATAACGTAAGACATGACATCATCCATCGAGTGGGCCCTCCTCACAACTCTGGTTATCTCTGCAGTCACCTGAGCATGCAGCTCTGGGCCAATCTTATCGCACAAATACGCAGAGACACGTAGGACAAATGACATAGCCTCAAAACTGATTGGGCCTGCTCTCATTGTTGTAGATGGCATGGAGGATGTTGTGGATGATCTTATGCTTATGCTTGGTGAAGCTCCAACACCATGCAGATGATATATTCCTCTCCTATTATTAAGGAGAAATGAATATTAGATTTTGTAATCAAATTCAATAATGTTAAACAAATATAAATAAGAACGTAGTATTCAAATTGATTTGATTTTGTACCATCCCTACCTATTATGTCCCAATAGGTTCTGAGTTAGAGTGATGTTATCCTCTTGAAAAAGCATGTGAGGGTCCGGCTCGCCTTGTTCTTCCTCCTGCGATATGTACAGTGTTGCAACCTCCTTGGTTGTAGTTTCAAAACCCTCCTAAAGCACAAATATAAGTTTACAAATATCAAAGTGGTTGCAACTTCATTTTAATAATTATTCAAGGTAAATACCAAATTAACTTACTTGCAAATTTGTTTACTACTAGGTCAATGTGTTAGATTATTCACATGTCATATATTCCTTTGTAAAGACCATATTATTTATGTTCTCGTTTTTTCGTAGAATTAAGAACGAAATAGAGTTAATAATACTAATTAAGTTATATATTAGTCTCACCACCAACTCGAGATTTGCCTTGATCTTATCCCGATACTTGTCCTCATCCCTATATCGATCACGGAAAATAGCATATGCCAACTTTGCCTTTAAGTTTATCAGCATTCTTGATCTTCCCTGTCATATTATAAATTTATGAGATTTCATAGTCATACTAAGCATTAAGACCATTTAAAGCGTTAAATGACATATATCGTATCCCGACAATAATCATCCTCCATGTTGGCATAGGAGTGTGCGCCCAGGTGGTGGTTATGCATCTTCTTCTTTCTATTCAGTGATCCTTTCGTTGATTTATTCTTTAAAAAAAATATATTTCAGTAAATATGCAATGAAATGTTTTAGTGTAGTTTTCATGTGTAGTTTTCATGAAACTAACTTGGGCGGCAACGGTGTCCCAATACGTGAGGAGAGCTGTGAAATGAAGCTCGTCAACTCTATCATCGACGTTTAAAAACCTCTTCCAGTCCTCCGAATACCTATCATAGGTTTCGTGCTTAATCTCATGCCTCCATTATTTGAGGACAGCTTCAACCTTAACATTAAAAACATAATGTCAAGCCCCATCAAAGTCCTCGAGGTAAAATCTTTCCTATAAATTTGCATACACATTCAGTTAGGTTAATTTAATATCAATTACTAATTATTAATAAATAAAAACCTAAAGTAATATAAAGTTACCATAAGCTCATTCATTATCGCCTCATAGGCGGTCCATGGTAGATATTGAAAATAAAAATAAGGATTGATGATGTTCTCTCTACGCACGAGAACCCCAATATACGAATTCAATCTGGATGACCAAGCACCAACGAGCAATGAGTCATTATTCCACCGAATAATGGCCTCATGCCTCTTGGCGGTTGTTTAGACTCAGGCTTACCCCTACCACGTCGTCCCTCTATGCGATATGGCTTAGCACCTACAATAATAACAATATGATAATATATCATATAATATATAAATGTGAAAATAAAAAGTATTTATAAAATTTACCATTCGTGATCTCCCTTTCTTTGGCTGCGATTGCAACAGCTTTCCTAGTCTCCAACGTAGGCATCATCTCCTCCAATCTTCTCGCAGCACGTGGGTGGTGCCTCACTGATTCAGCCCTGGACCTATGAGAGTCCATAGGGAAGGGTAAACTGCGATAGTCTTGCATCTTCGGACGCAAGTTAGCCTGTAATGTATATGAAGGAAATGATGACGTCCATGAATAATCTACATAACAAAAGAGTATCATTAATATAAATTTTAAATTGACCAGAATCAAATATTAAAATACTAAATACCGATGTTCGAGGATGGTTCTGGTGCTGCATCAGAGGGGCCAAGTGTTGAATAACCCGCATCTACAACAAATGAACACTATGAGCTAGATAAAAAATAATTTATAAAACATATTAAAATATTAAACAATTTATACCTACATCCGGAGATGGTGGTGTCTCCTCATTACCAGTACCCGAGGTGATACTCCATGATCGATCACGGTCCCCACTAAAGAGACTCCTCACATTCATCATTTGCAAATTCAAACTTTAACATAGTTAAGAAAAAATACGCACATGCTCATGAGATATATTATTATGAAAATCATTATTGATTTTATTATGAATTTTTAACAATCGGTAATGTAGTGTAACATAGTTCATACCTACATCAAGCGCCACATTCTATGTGTAAGAGAATTCTTGCCAAACGTTATCAGATGACCCAATTGGTTCATTATAATTATCTTCACTTTCTTCATCAAAATTTTCATTGTTATTAGGAAGAAAAACAGATCTTGGCTCATTGTACAAAACCACTCAATCAAACATTACATTCAGATCTTTTACAAAGAAACACTGATCAACTTGTTCTGCAAAAATGATTTCTCATCCATATATATTTTTCGATGGAGATTGACAAGTGTGAACCCATAATGATCCTTTTGTATTTTACAGGACACCATCGAACCTTGAACATTATGTAACTATATTGTTTTGGTTTACCAAACCCGTAAATTACCTCAACAATGTCTTCTAATTGACCATAATATAGTATGTCATCTTGAATTGGGTTTTGATCTCTTATACTTAAAAAATATTCTTGAGAAAAATAACCCATGACCCCACTATTCTGGGTAACCCTCCTATCATCGGTCTCTAACATTCGAAATTTATATCCATTGACCAGATGCTTATTATAACGTCTAACTTCATGATAAAGGCGTTGTACATGAATAATAATTTTATCTGGTAATGTAGTGCCAGCAAGAAGTGATTTTTCAACCCAAGCCAAATAATATGAGAATATTTAGGACAAGTTATATTATGAATGTTTAAATTTTAATTGTAAAACATTTACATTAAATCTGAACCAATCTGAAAATTCTTTCTTATGTCTTTTCTGAATATTATGCTGCATTCCTACCAGTTATTTCATTCTTAAGCTTCTTCAGATGTTACATATATGAACAATATATAAGTTTGTATTGGTAAGCTATATGTAAAATAAATATTTCTCATCTATATTTGTTACCTTCGATAGTCTTCGAATATATCAATGTTTTCCAATACATATGCATGAATTTGATCTAAGTGAGATCTTGGATATTTTTCACGCTTTTTCTCCTTATCAGGTGCCTGAGATGTGGTTATCTTCTTACGCATGTAACGTGATGCAAACACAAAGCATTCGTTAGTCACATATCCTTCAGCTATCGAGCCCTCGAGACGAGTTCGATTGCAAACATTGTGTTTTATAGAGCCCAAGTATCTTAAAATTATAAAAAGAAGTAATTACTATCAAGATAATATACAAAATGCATATGAAATTAATAAATGTAACGAAAATCCTAACCTTTCAATTGGATACATCCAACAATAAGTAACAGGGCCGACGATTATGGCCTCTCTTGCAAGATGTTGGGTAAGATGGATCATAATTGTAAAAACTAAAGGAGGAAAATTACTTCCATATTGCATAGAGTAACTCGGACCTCGGCTTCAAGTTTTTTAAATTCATCTATATCTATGACTTTAGAGCATAATTTTCTGAAGAATATACAATACTCAATAATAATCTTCGATGCTTCTTTCTTTATATTGTTACGGAGTTCAACAGGGAGCAATTGATGAAGAAGAATGTGATAATCATGAGTCTTCAGACCTAAGAGTTTTCTCTCTTACACCTGGACATTATTTGATATGTTAGCAGAGTAACCATCCAGTGACTTTATCGATTTGAGAATTTCAAAAAATCGATGCATCTGCTCATTTGACATTATAACACGAGACGGAGACAACTTTAATTTTTTAAGACCAACATCTTGAGCTTGCAAACCATTACGGATATTCAAAGCAGTCAGGTCTTGGCGCGTCCGTAGGTCATCCTTCGAGTTGTTACTATATTATCACATATAGTTTTCTCAATATGCATGACATCTAAGTTATGTCAGATTTTAAGATTTTGCCAGTAAGATAGCTGAAAGAAGATACTAAATTTAGTCCATCATATAGGTATTTTTTTGGCTACATTCTCAACTTGCATTTTTCAGACCTTTCATTTTCGCTTCAATGGCCTTTTTGACTTTAAGGAATTCTTACTCCGAACGGGACTGAAAAATGTTTTTTTCCAAACCTAATTTTTGAAAATCCCTCAAGTAATTTTACGATCTCAACACCTGTTAGCTGACGTGGCTTCGTTCTCTTCTCAACTGTGCCATCAAATATAGCTGATAATTTTCTATACTTATGACTCAAGGGTAACCACCTGCGATTAAACTAATAACAACTCTTTTGGTTATGTGGTAATTGAAGCGTTTCAAATTTTAGATCACATACAGGACAAGCACACTTGCCCTTCGTAGACCAACCGGACAGATTAGCATAAGTTGAAAAATCATTAATCGTCCATAATAGAATAGTATGTAATCTAAACGACTCTTTTAAATGAGTATCATATGCTAAAATACCCTCAGACCATAATTATTTCAGCTCATCAATTAGAGGCTTTAAGTAGATATCGATATCATTACCCGGTGCGTGCTTATCGGGTATCAGTAATGAAAGCATTATAAACGGTTGTTTCATACAAAACAATGGAGGTAAATTATATGGTATTAATACAACTGGCCACCTAGACCAACCAGAGCTCATTACCCCAAATGGATTGAATCCGTCGCTAGATAGTCCTAGTCTTACATTTCTATAATCTTCTGCAAAACGAGGATAAATTTTATCAACATGCTTCCAGGCTAAAGCATCATCAGGATGTCTCAGTGTACCTGTTTGTTGGAAATTTGCAGTAAAAAGACAATGAAAGAAAATTTGACTTGTATTCTCTCAAAATCAATTACAATTTGGATTCCGATTACAAAAGAGAGGAGAATGAATTTGATTCTCCCCTTTGTTTAAAACTGGGTTCTTCTTGGTAGCGGTGGAGTGCCTCCTTCGATTGATCGCGTCGAACTTGCTCTCCGTTGACGATCCGACCGTCCTATCTCACGAAACCGATTGAATTGCTTGATGACTTCGGTTTAGAACTCTTGACGAGTGTAAAGAACTCTGAACGAGTTAAGAACTCTGAAAAGAGTTGTTGAAAACCGAATGTCTGGCTCGATGTGATTAACTTGTGTTGCAAGTTAATTAAGAACTCTTGACGAGTTTAAGAACTCAGAATGAGTTAAAACTCTGTAACAGAGTTGTTGGAACCGAAGATTCGGTTAATTGCCAAGTGTATTATGACGTTGATGAAGGGATCCTCCGAGATTTGATTAACTGATCGTTGATCAGTTCTTTGATCTTCAAAAGATCTCCTCTTTCGTGCTGTTGAACTGCTGAGATTTGTTGACCTTGGGTGGGGTTGATGCCAGCTCCTCCTTAACCTTATGCGGTTTTTTTGTTAAAAAAGCCGATTCACCAACCAAAACGATCAACTGACCAACCGATCAACCTTCGTGGTGGTTTGATCTCTCCCAAAAACTCTAGCCCCGTAGGATGTTGAAGAGAACTTGTTTGAACAAGTTTGAAACTCTAGCCGAGTTAAGAAACTCTTTGGAAGAGTTGAGAAACTCTTTGGAAGAGTTGAAAAGAACTTGGTAAACAAGTTTTAAAACTCTAATCGAGTTAGGGAAACTCTAAAAAGAGTTGATGATAACAAAGCAAGTTCAATCATTTCAAAAGAGTAGCTGATCTCTTTCTCTCTTCGGCCGATCTCAAAAAAGCTCCGCCAGTCCTTTATAGGTTCGGTAAAACCTCTATATCTCCAAATCTAACCGATAGAAAGAGGTTCGGTAAAACCTTCATATCTCCAAATCTAACCGATAGAAAGAAATCTCCACCGTTCAGAATTAGGAAAGACGAATGTAGAAGCTACCCTACAAATTTCACATCGATCGGACCATGGATGAGGGTCCGATCGTCACGCCGATCGCAACTGCACGAAAGTGACTTTTCTCTGCACTCCTGGAACGACCAGCTTTGGTAAAACCTTCATATCTCCAAATCTAACCGATAGAAAGAAATCTCCACCGTTCAGAATTAGGAAAGACGAGTGTAGAAGCTACCCTCCAAATTTCACATCGATCGGACCACGGATGAGGGTCCGATCGTCATGCCGATCACAACTGCGCAAATCTGACCTTTCTTCTCCTCTCTTGTTCTCTCTTTCTTTTAATTTCGTCTAGCCCTCTACCACCAGCCCGATTTTGCTGTGAAAACCACCTATTTGTAGGAGTTTAAGGGGTATAACTACCCCCCTTAATTAGCTCCATAATGGAGGTTAGTTGCCCTATTAAGTGGAGGACCGTTTCAAGGATTTGAAATGGTCAAACGCGACATTCGCGTTGAAGAGATTGTCAATTATAATCTTTTTTTTTATTTTTTGAACTTTTGTGAGGATCGTCAGATTGTAATCCTTACATTTAGCTCTTGATAATATGAGAGTCGTCAATTTATAACTCCCGATGTTGATTGTGAAGGCTGTTGAATCCAAACTTTCATCAGTTGTTGTGAAGGTCGTCAGATTGTAACATTCATCAGTCTACGTGAAAGTCTTCAAATTGTAACCTTCTGAAAGTCATCAGATTATAACTTCTATCATCAGTGTTTTGATGGGGATCAGCTATTTATTGTGATTTTTTGACAGCCTACAGTACCATCATCTATTCGATATTTCTTATGTCACCTCATGTTCTTTGTCGTGTCCTTGTTCATGTCCAATGAAAAATGTCAAAGCACCTTCGCTGGAATTTTCTTCTGTGTTACCTCTGTCTCCGTTGTAATTCTTATTGAAGAGTTTGTGCATTGCTTCCACCTAGAAACTCCACATGTTGGACACTTTTGAAGGTCTTTATTAGTTTTGTGGTACAAAATATAATCATTCGGACATACATCAATCTTATTATTATCAAGACCAAGAGCGGAGACAACCTTCTCAACTTGATATGTTGTTTGGGGTATGCTAATCACTCCTCCAAGAATTACCGTCCTAAGCAAATCAAGAAGCATTTTAAAATAATTATCTGACATTCCGCTAAGTGTCTTAATATGTAGGAGTTTCAGCATAAATAAAAATCTTGAGTACTCGGTACATTCCTCATATAATTCGTTTTCACTATCTTCCAGTAGCTCCATTATTCACTTTATTTTTGCGGAGGAATGCATATCATCAATATTTTTGGCACTTTCGACATCTCCTACCTCTTCAGCTTCAACTTTGATATCTTCACTTTTATATCCGATATCATCATCGACGTTATCATTGACATCATATTCTGTAAGTCGAAAAAAAAATATCATTCAACATTGTTTCTGTGCCATCTATTCGTAAGCCACCAGATGTACCAACACACACATTTGGATCCTTATTTTCAGTACAACATTCCCCCATGATATGACCAATATTTATATTTTTTTATCAAAACCAGATTTCATTAGGTGGATCCGTATATCATTTCTATCCAGTAACTTCATATTCCTACACCTACCACAAGGATAATACATATCACAACTTCTTAAATTTCTCGAATTCATTTTAGCATAACGCATGAAGGCGTCATATCCCTCCTTGTATCGCGTGTCACAAAATCTATGAAGCCGTGGGATATCTATCCATGATTTGTCAGGAATTATCCTCATCTGTAAATTATATATAGTAAAAATGACCGAGTCTACGTATTCAGCATCGTAGCAAAAAAAAATCCATGCCTTTTATGCATGGGGAGTTTTATCCCGAATCCTAAGTAGGGATAAGTCAACGCCTAACACGCGTTGCCGGTTAGTCTTTTGCCGTGAAAAGGACAAAAGTCCACATATTCGACATTGTGGCATGTCGTTATTCATAACGCCAAAATCCGTGCTTCACACGCGCGGGGAATTTTATCTCGAACCCTAAGTAGGGATAAGTCAACGCCTAACTCGCGTTGCCGGTTTAGTCTTTCACCGATTGAAAAAGACACCAGAGTATAATTCTGGGGACTTTCATCCCGAATCCTAAGTAGGGATGAGTCAACGCCTAATACGCGCTAATCACTCCTCCAAGAATTACCGTCCTAAGCAAATCAAGAAGCATTTTAAAATAATTATCTGACATTCCGCTAAGTGTCTTAATATGTAGGAGTTTCAGCATAAATAAAAATCTTGAGTACTCGGTACATTCCTCATATAATTCGTTTTCACTATCTTCCAGTAGCTCCATTATTCACTTTATTTTTGCGGAGGAATGCATATCATCAATATTTTTGGCACTTTCGACATCTCCTACCTCTTCAGCTTCAACTTTGATATCTTCACTTTTATATCCGATATCATCATCGACGTTATCATTGACATCATATTCTGTAAGTCGAAAAAAAAATATCATTCAACATTGTTTCTGTGCCATCTATTCGTAAGCCACCAGATGTACCAACACACACATTTGGATCCTTATTTTCAGTACAACATTCCCCCATGATATGACCAATATTTATATTTTTTTATCAAAACCAGATTTCATTAGGTGGATCCGTATATCATTTCTATCCAGTAACTTCATATTCCTACACCTACCACAAGGATAATACATATCACAACTTCTTAAATTTCTCGAATTCATTTTAGCATAACGCATGAAGGCGTCATATCCCTCCTTGTATCGCGTGTCACAAAATCTATGAAGCCGTGGGATATCTATCCATGATTTGTCAGGAATTATCCTCATCTGTAAATTATATATAATTATTAACTATGATTAATCTCACAACTACTAGTACATTCATGACTCCTCGTGACAATATGCATACAACATATATCAAACATACATTCATATATCATTTAACAATATGAATATTTTTCTACATAAAATATATCTGAAATGTACATAAAAACTAATTACACAAATCTAGCGACTGTCATATGAAAGCTTCTATCCATTAAGAATATAGTAGTGCTTACATCCAACTTTGTATACTTTGTATATATTCATTTTTTAAAAATTTCGACAGTACCTACCCGCTGTTCTCCCTGTACACTGTGCGGATGTTATTATGCATATCGGCAATAGCTCAAAACACAGAACAACATACGCTTATTGTACACAGAGAATAACGAATACATACTACCCAAACTTTCAAGAATAAAAATATACAAAGTATACAAAGTTGGATGTATGCACTACTATATTTCCACTACTATTTCTAACCCGTCCGAGAAGGACAGATCCAATAATTATGAATTTTAGTACCAATTCTTTATTTGTATAATATAAAATAAACGATCATTTCTGGGACAAAACTTCGTCTCCTACCTAAATATGAGTCGTCTATCTTATATTATAAGTCTAAAGAATTGTATGTAATTATTGGACGGAAGTATAGGGATAACACTTATTTTTCATTCACCTAAGTTAGATTATAACTCATTATTAAAAATTATAATGCGTTATATATCACTCTATTTTTTGAATTTTTTTTATTTCACATATTTTCACATCACAAACTTAAATAATTACACCTACTTATAGCACGAACGAAACTTAGTGTGATGGACTATCCTGAACCAGATGTTCAATTAGGGTTAATAGTTCACAAGTGTTTAATTAAATTTATGATTACTTGTGTTGTTCAAATGAGTTAAAATATAGTTGAGTTAGGGTTAATACATAACTGAATTTTTTAAATTAGAGTTATAAGAATTGAACTCGTTTATTTTTTGATTATAAATTAGGGGTTTTAAACTAAATTCAGCAATAAATAATATAATATTTAAAAATTCTAATTTTTTCATAAAAATCATACCCTTTAAGGAGACGTATGACGATAAAATCTAAAAATAACGGGCACGCCAGTGGTCGCGGTTGGGCTGAGAAAGATGGTTGCGGGAATCACACGTGGAGGGGGAAGCTAGGGGTTTTTTTAAATAA
>NC_033794.1:97782811-97791807 GCF_001876935.1 Asparagus officinalis
GAGGGGGGAGGGTGGGGGGGATTAGGGTTAGGGTTTTTTCTTTCTTAGTTTTTTTTGTTCTTTAAACGCAACCTAGATGGATATTCCGTCTAGGTTGCGTTGACGGAATTTTCGTCTAGGTTGCATTAAAAACGAAAAAAAATAAGTAAAATAAAAACGCAAGCTAGATGGAATTTCCGTCTAGGTTGCTACCTAGACGGAATTTCCGTCTTGGTTGTTTTTTCATTTTTTAAAAATCAAAATTTTCGTCTAGTTTGTCATTCCAGACGGAAATTTCCGTCTAGAATGCTACAAACTAGACGGAACAATCTAGACGGAAAATGCCCCAACCTAGATGAAATTTTTTTTCCATCTAGGTTGTTCTGTCTAGTTTGACTGTTTTTCTACTAGTGGGTACATAAATCTCCTGTGAGAGGTATAAATATGTAAGTTAATGACACGTGAGTATGCAATAATTTATCTACAGTATATAACACGGAGCATTCTGAAACTGAACATGTTTGTTCAGGCAACTGTCTTTATTTTTTATACTTCTACATGGAACATTCTGAACTGTGCATGATTGTGCGGGTAACGGTCGTTATGCTCTTATTTTGGCAACAAAATTGGAGATCGGTTTCAAGGTAAAGGGACTGGTCTGATGGTGTGATTTTTGGTGGTGGGCTGATGACTGGAATTTTTTGTTGGATTGTAGAAAACCCACAGTTTATTCCTCTTGTTGTTTCCTTTGGTATATTGAATCTGTGGGAGTAAACAAGGTGAATATATCAGAGAAAATTAGGTACCTCAGTAGAATGTACTCTTGTTATTGAACAGATATCTATTGTCAGCAGCATATTTGTCACATGTGAGATGAATAAACTCCCTAAGTTAGCTAGGCCCCAACTCCTCCATAATGGTGGAAATATCTTAGGCCTCTGCATCTTCAATTCATCAGGGCCCTCAACTGGCTTTATAACAAAGCCAATGAAGGTTAGGATTAGTGATCAGTTGAACTTGGTCAGGCCAAATCAACTGACTTAGTCGATGGTAGGGCAGAACTGACCTTGAGTCAGAATAAATTTCCAGAGTTCATTTATCAGAACTATATACAATGTATTGAACACGCCGGTCCCATCTAATGCACATAAATATGGAGAGAAGGAGGCAGAGGATGAACATTTTGGATTAGCATCTGCAGATTAGTAGTTTGATTATGATGATCTCGTGAATTTTGTTGAATGATATAAATAAGGAGGCGGCTTGAGGTAGCTTCACCTTGAGATTGTTCTGTATGTTTTTGGTCCTGATTTGGGCTACAATTGCGGATCCAATCAGAATTGGGGTTAAACGGGCCAGGCCTCGGTTCGAAGAGCTTTTAGCAATTTTTCTTTCTTCCTGCAAATAGGGATTTTGACAGGTCATTTCAGCAAGACAATACAACTCTGATTAGATATTAGTCTAGTCGACATAATTTGGTGAAGAGTTTATAGGGCCAACTCAGAGTTGGTTCATAAAACTTGAAAGGGTCTGGTCAAGTTTAGGTCTGTTTGGTCAAAAATCAAGTCCATATGCATCAGCCCAGAACCTTTTGTGTTGACAAATTTGGTCACCTGGTCTCTCAGAACCAGCACATTTAGCACGGATAAGATGTTTTTTTTTTGACTTAATCCTCTACAATGTTTGCTAGGAGTTAATGTTACCCTTTTGCTCTTCGATATCTCGCAAGTTCGGACACGTACAACCCTTTTCCACCCAGAAATTTTTCTTTTAGTCCCACATGTGAACTTAATCCCTAACTGAACATGGGATCTAAATTGCCTATGCACATGCCATTGCATTTCTAGGCCGTCACATCTCATCAGGGCCTCAACAACCTTGGGCCTCTGAATGATGGAGCTGAATCTGGCCAAACCAGGGAGCACTGATTCAGCCCAGCTCATTGTGGGCCAGACCCGACACGCAACCGGGCCTCCACTATCGGCCCATTGTCGGCGAATCCCCATTCAGCAGACCGTCATCCACGGCACATGAACTCCGTCAGAGAACCTAAACATGTGTCGAAGTATCCCCTAATCGTCGGCCATATACCCCACCGATATCTCCACTTGTCGTGGGCCGAAGGCCCGACAAAGCCCAACTTTTAATGGGCCACAGCCTGCTTCAACTGTAGGTAACAGCAGTATGCCAGCGTTCATCTTAACAGAATGTAGTACTGATTGTAGTCAAATCCAAAATTTTACTTGTGGAAGCAAATAGAGGAGCATTATTGACACATATCCTTCACATCGTGCTCAAGTAACTAAAGGCATTGAAGGCGGGTAATAAAGCATTGCCCATACAGGGGTGGGTCCTGTGGGAGCAGCACAGAGACAATGTGGCCTCCCTCTACCTGGTTTGAGCTTAGGCAGAGCAATAACTGCCACAGACAGCATAACTACAAGGATGGCGATGGAAGCGGGAGATTTTGGCACGAGACTGTCGGTGGGTGGTCGGATATCGAAGGCGACGGGCAACAGTAACGGATTTTACCCCGTCTATAACAACCAAGATTGGGTTTTCGCTTTAGGATGTTCGAGATACACACACACGACCTTCGGTTAAAAAAAGCAGAGAAGAAGAAAAACGACCCAAGTGCAATTTCGGTAAATTTTTACGACAATGGATATTACTCGTAGCTTGATTGTAATCGGCAACGATAACGGATATTGTCTCTTAGATGTTTGAAGTGCACATATCTGAGTCTTGGTAAAACATAAAATTGAAGTACAATATGAGGTTTTTTTTTCCCGTTAATGGATATTGCTCGCATCTTGAATATGATCGGGAATGATAACGGATATTACTGTCCGTAAGGGCCTTGGTGTCTTGGATGTTTGAGATATCCATAACCGATTCTTGTTAAAAATAAAAAATAAAAATAAAAGAAAAAGGAAGAAAGAAAATCTGGAGTACAGTTTTGAGTTATGGTTAGGATCAAAAGGGAAATTGGTGGTATGAACACTTGCTAGATAGCAGTACTCAAGTTTCCTTTGAAGCTTTTGAGCAGTTCAAAAGTTGCTGTCCACTATCTATTGCTATCATGAATTTATTGAATTGTTAGTTTTGTGTCTGCACCAGTTCAGATTGGAATAATAGCAAGAGACATGCACCGAACCAAGTTCAAATATTGTTGATTTCGATTAAATTTTGCGCGTTTCTTTGACTCTCTTAGATTCTTATCCTTGCAATTTTGGTTCATATTATGTTGACAACTGGGTGTACAACTTCGATTCAACTTTGGAAAATAATTATATTTTAGTGTTGAGTATATGGTAATACTGATGTTGATAACTAAGGTATTTCAGTGACATTGACGGGGAATATATTTACGCAGTTTCAACACGTTATTCAAAGTTGATCGGAGAAGTCAGCCGAAAGTAATATGAAGAAGGATTGGATTGATTTGGTGATTTCTTGATAAAGTTAAACAGAGTTTTTGAGATGAAGGAAATGGTCTAAATGGAAATGGTCTAAATGGAAATTGAGAAGTCTTGGTCTCTTTTGTTGAAGCTGAGCATGCTTTTATTAATCGAGCCAATAGGCTAGTAAAAACCCATGATAAGGTCTATCTACTTAGTTTATAATCATGGGGTATGAATCTCAACTGCTTCAAAGACCCGCAGGCTTATATGATGACTTAGGCAAATCATAGAAAAGATTGATATAAAGTGAAGTATGAGATAAGCCAAATCAAATGTTTCGATTGACCCCACTGATCACCAAATCTTTGCTAGGGGGATTTTCCCAATTGGAAATGACGCGAAGATATAGGGATTGGATGTCAAATAAAGAGTTTGATGCAGCAAAACTTCAAGTTATAATGAAAGATAAACTATCCAATGGTCATTGTATACCAACCAGATAATCTAAAATAAGAGAGAGGTAGTCAGTAAGGTCCCCACTATTTACCTTCATTAATTTCTCTTGTCCAAGGAGCACCATCTGAAAAGGGTCAAATGTACACAACTTTTAGTCCTGCATGCGAAAAGATTGTTGGTGGGACTCGAATCCATAACATCTAGCCCACAAGGCAGCAACTTTACCAATATGTCAAGGCTTACCTTTTGTTTGATTGATAAATGAGGAATTTAATCGGGATAAATCCTGTTGTGATAAAATCACACAAGGAAGTGGATTTTCCTTGCATTTCAATAGTATAGCTAGAGATGCAAGATTACCTAACATTTGGTAAGATATACTGATATACTGAGGCTCAGTCCAATTTAAGAGACTAACCCAAGGGCCGGGTACCACTTAGCCTAATAGGAGACTTGATCCCAGTAGAGAGCATGGAGCAAGTGAATGGATCACCAAATCTACGGGGGTATGACATGAGGAATTTATGACGCAAAACTTTAGGTTGACAACATGACATTACTATATTATATCTAAAAGCTCAGCAGTGGTTCAGGATCAAAAGTGACATTAGATACTACTGCCTTTTAGTGCCTAATCAAGGTTGACAAATTTATAGGCCAAATCTTGAGATGTGGATTTTCTTGAATGACATTAGATGTGAAAGATAGGTTTGAGTGATAATTAGAGCACTAACTTTAGGCATGAGAGGTGATAACATGGTGGAGGTGACATGGATGACTTCATCAAGATACATCTCAATTGGATATAAAGGAAAGGTAAAAGTCAAAGTTCTGTCGTTAATGGAGAATATCTGGAGTCAAATTTCAGCTTAATCTATTTATGTTATGATTTAAGAAATCATCAGCATTTTGGACCTTTTAAACTTTCTATATTTTTATGATTTGATAAAGTATTATAACATTGAAGATATCAACGATGATAAGATATTTTCCATCGGATAATCCTAACATGAACCCGAGCCCTAATCCTAATCCTTTTCTTTTTTTGAAGCAGAAAAATAGGGTGAGATACCATATTCAAATATATATTGATATAGAATTAAAGTCATATACAAAACACCCATAAAAACTAAACAAGAGTGGTGATGATAGGAACCAAAGAAGATGTTATCGGAGGGGAGCGAACCCTAGTCGTCACCCTCCAGATAATAGCTACCGAGCTTCCTAGCCTACCACAGATCACAAAAACGATAAAAGCTACAATAGAGGATGGAAAGACTGTCAAAAAATAACCACAAGAAAGATAACACAGCAGCCATCTCCAAGCTAAACCTACTACTACACTATAACAAAAGAGCATTGTATCTCCAAGAGTTAATAGAAAAGTACACACATCTGAAAATAAGACCACTGGATCTAGGAACTTAAAGAAACCAAGAGTTGGAAGTGGAAGTATCTGCCAAAAGCTAGTCTCCATGAGCAAAGTTTTCCCCAAGAACTTCTTCCTTGTTAGCTTTGGCCATGTCTTGCAGACCCAATTCAACTGCAGCCCTATGGAGACGCTGGGCTTTTCTGCTACTAGAAGCTCCTGTCCAAAATAATGTAAAACGAGCTACGTTATAGGCAATAGATAGAGGAGTAACAAGAGTATTATTGAAAATGAGGTTATTTCGACTGCTCCATATACACCAACAGAGGCATGAAAATAATACCCTCCATAACGTTCTTTCATTGAGGTTATCCAGGAATTTATCCTTATCAGAAATCATACTTAATATCTCCTTGGGCCATTGACTGAGATTAGAAGAAGGGAAGAGGATGGACCAGGTTGCAGAAGATAATGAGCATGAAAAGAATAGATGGTCATGAGTTTCCCTATACTGGTTGCAAAAAGGGCAAGAGGGATCACCTCTCCAACCCTTGTTTAACAGGTTATCTTTAGTTTGGAGTTTCTTCTTACTCAGGATCCAAAGGATGATTTTGACCTTTAATAGAACAGGGAAATACCAAATAAAGTTATGAAGAGGAGAGACATTGCCTCCATTATTGAGAAGGGAGTAGAAGGATTTCATAGTGAAAGAGTTTGTTGAGTTGAATGACCATTGAACAGAATCTTGCATGTTTGATGAAAGTATGACTTGGTCAATAAGAAAATGAAGGTTAGCAATGTCCCTTCTGTCTTCTTCAGTGATACCTCTTCTGAGAATTGGTTTCCATCTCCAGTGATTTTGATGCCATACACCCTGGGAGAAAACAGAACTTGAGGGAGAAAGCCCTGTCTAAAAACCTTTGGAAAAAGACTACATAGTGAATTGTCTCCTATCCATTTGTTTATCCAAAATTTGTAAGTCTTACCAGAACCAATAACCTATCTTACAAAGATAAAGAAGGTTGGGTGAATAGAATATAAATCATGGATGAACCTGGATGCATACCTCTTAGTGGGGTTGGAGATGGGATTAGAATTGTTTGAAGAGTAGATAGAGAAGATCACTTTACTGATGAGACTCTCCCTATCCAAAATTTTCCATATCCACTTAGAAAGGAGAGCTTGATTGAAGTTGTGCATGTGAATGATCCCTAACCTACCTGCACGTTTGTCCTTACAAACATTTTCCCACTTAACAAGGTTTTTGCTTTTGTAGTGCTAAGGGTTACCTTCCCAAAGAAAATTTCTCCTGATTTTGTCGATGGTTTTGATAACCCAACAAGTAAGTTTGAAGGACATGTAGTATAAGGGGATGGATGATAGATCAGAGTTTATTAGAGTGAGCCTACCTCCAATGGATATGGATCTGTTTTTCCATAGAGCAAGTTTAGAGGAGAAGGAGTCAAGTAAAGGTTGCACTTCTCTTCTTGAGAGAGAGCCTCTCTTGAGCGGAAGGCCAAGATAGTTGAAAGGGAGAGATCCGTCTAGGTAATTAAACACATTTGCAAGCTGAGAACCTTTGTGGGGAAATCTACCAAGGTAGAAAAGATTTGACTTAGAATAGTTGACATTGAGACCAGAGATGTTAGCAAAAATACTAAGGATGTTATAGAGGATAGCTACATCATGTCTGTTAACTCTACAGAAAATGAGAGTATTGTCAGCAAATTGAAGAGTTCTAAGGGAGTTTAGATCTCATTTAAGATTGAGCTATGCGAGGTCTCCTGCTGAGACACTGGAAATGATCATTTTTCTCAGAACATCAACTATAAGCAGAAAAAGCATAGGAGACAGAGGGTCCACCTGCTTCAAACCTCTGATGCAAGGGAAGAATTTGGTAAGGAATCCATTAACAAGAACTGCTGATTTAGTGGATGAAAGGATATGGTGAATCCATTGACACCAGATAGGGCTAAACCCTCTTGCTTCAAGAAGGTTAAGAAGAAATTTCTAATTGACACAATCAAAGGCTTTAAAGAAATCCACTTTGATTGCACATAATTCTTTTTTGTCAGAAGAGCAATGGTTTATCATTTTATGGGCTAGGAGGATAGAATCCAAAGCTAACTTACCACTTTGAAAAGCTGACTGGGATGAATCCATGAGGGATGGGAGAAAAGGTTTAAGTCTGTTGGCTAGGACTTTAGAGAAGATTTTAACTGTACTATTGATGAGACTGATGGGTCTGAAGTCCTTAGGATTCTCAACACCTTCCTTCTTGGGAATAAGGCAGATGAATGAGTAGTTGATATTGTGGAGGAGATGAGCATTTGAGTGGAGAGCTTGAATGAAAGAGATAACGTCCTTGTGGATAAGAGGCTAGAAGCTGTGGAAAAACAACATAGGTAGATCATCTGGACCAGGGGATTTGTCTGGAAGAATATCAAAAACCACCTTCTTGATTTCTTCTGGAGAGAATTCAAAGACAAGGGAGGAGAGGTCGGGTGAAGGGTTAGGATATAACAGACTCCAGTTGACATTTAGTTTAGAGTCACTAACAGATGAGAAGAGATTAGAAAAATATACATAGAAGGCCTGTTTAATGTCAGCATCTGAGGAGATGATAGAATTGTCTAAGATGAGGTGAGGAATGAAATTTTTTCTTCTGTGAAAAGAGGCTGATTTGTGGAAAAAAAGCTGTGTTATTATCACCTTCTTTGAGCCATTGAATTCTAGATCTTTGTTTCCATTTGGTTTTCTCAGCCCTAGCCAACAGGAAAAGATACTCTTTAAGGCGAAGCCGAGATAGAATTCTGGATCAGTCAACACTCTACTTTCCTCGATAAGATTCAAAGCATGGATATCTGATAAGGCTGTGACTTTCTACTTGGAAATGGATTTGAAAACGGTTCTCTTCTACCATTTGATCCTTCTACGGATAAGTTTAATTTTGAGAGGGAGGGATGCTGACGTGCCTTCTTTGGGAGAGAATGAATTCTAACATGTCTCAATGAAAAAATTGAAAGAAGGGAATAAAAGCCATGACTTCTCAAATCTGAAAGGAGAGGAGAAAATAGGGCCTTCTAAGTTGAGGATGATAAGACAGTGATCAGAGCATGAAGCTAGATAGGCAACTTGGAGGAGATTGGGGAAGTGAGATTCAAAATCTAAGGAAATGAAGAATCTATCTAGTCTGGCTAGGATCGGGATAGATCTCTGGTTAGACCAAGTGAACTTTCTTCCACTTAGAGGAAGATCAATGAGGTTTATAGAATCAATAAGATTTTTAAAAATAGAGATATCTTTAATTGATCCAGACCTGCCACATCTCTCGTCAAGGCTAAGGGTCATATTGAAGTCTCCAAACACCACCCATGAGAGAGAGTGAGAAGATCTAATTATGGATAATTCCCACCAGCATACTTTACGATCCTCTTTATCATGAGGAGCATAGACAAACGTAGCAACAAATTGCCAGTTAGAGGGTTTGTGAGTGAAAGTAGCTGACATAGCAAAGATACCAATGAAAGAGGAGGAGCAGGATAAGATAGTCATTCCACCCTAATAAAATGTCACCCCTAGAGTCAGAGGCATCTAAAGCAATCCATGATGAGATGAAGCTTCTACCCAACCTTTTAAGGATAAGAGAGTTCGCTGATTGAAGTTTAGACTCTTGAAGACCTGCGATATCAACTTTAGCTAGTTGAATACATTCCCTAATGAGCCTGCGCTTAGAAGGGTTGTTTAACCCTCTAACATTCCAAGAACCAATCTTCATAATGAGGGGG
>NC_033794.1:97791815-97793404 GCF_001876935.1 Asparagus officinalis
CTTAAGCACTGGGAGGGTTGGCCTCTAATTTGGTCTTGTCTCTTGATTCTCCATATGAAGGATGTCATGCAGAGCTTGATAATCTACCGGCTCCTTAATACCATAATTTATAGAAATGTCATACAGCTTCTGAAAATTGATAGAATTAATAGGCTGAGTAGAAGAGGATGAGGAGGATTTACCTTTGGAGCCTCCCGTAGGGAAGCTCCTTTTCATTATGGCGAGGTGCTTCCTGTGAGGGAGATGAGCGAGTCCTAAACCTAACCCTAACCCTAACCCAAATCTTAACCCTAACCCTTGTTAAGGATGCGTTGAGAGGGCCTCACATGCTTAGGATGGGGCTATTTTTGGAAGAGAATAATCTTTTTATAGCAGAAATCAACAAAAAGTGTGCCATTGCAATAACAATAGCAATTAAAGGTTGTTTCTATTAAAAAAGGTCCAAAAGGCGGTTTCAATTTGGGTAAAAATAAGGTGGTTTTCATGTAAAACTCATAAAGAGATAGATATTGTAAAACTAAGACAAGATATAAGACTTTTTTTGGTGGTTGTTGATCCGTAAGCTTCATTTATATTCATATCAAAATAGACCTAGTACATGATTGTCTTACTTATACATACAAAACTCATAACTATACAACCATTAATAACAATTCGTTGCATCTAACTTTAGTTCAAAATTTTATTCAATCTTGAAACTGAGGTGGGATTGGGTAATAAAATATGATTCCAAACAAAAAAGTGTTCACTTGCCTAATAATCATTCCTGAGCTTGAGCACCTATTCTCATGAAATCTGAGATTTATATCCTCCAAATACAGTAGACAGTAGCAACAAGGATGACTTTCTTCATTCACCTATCATAGGCAAGTGAAGGGACATGAGAAAGTATTCACATTGTGCAATGCCACACATTTTGTCTTTACATTTAGTATTACACCAATGCATAATATAACTTCGTTCACAGCTTCGAGCGGTAAATCTCATCCATTTGAGCAAACCATTCCAAACTTGAGCAACGAAGGTAGATGAAAAGAACATTTGTTCCTGATCCTCAGCTGCAGTTCCACACAAATAGCATCTATTGTACAATTTGCTACCCGTATATTGCAGCGTATCCTGAGTCAGCAGCTCTTTTGAGCAACAAGCCAAAGTATGTGCATATGTTTTGGTATATTGAACTTTCCCCAAACAATTTTACTCCAGTCAGCTATGGGAAGGGCATTTATAATGCTTTATATGCATGTACAATTTGAACTTACATTGAACACAACAAGTAGGGATATTAGCAACTACTTTCTCCTTGGTTTCCAATTTAAGCAGCAAGAGATTTCTAAATTTCAGCAAGTGCTTCCATATCCATGAATCTCTAATCTTAACTTGAACATCTCATAGATTCTTCCGCTTTAAGTAGGTCTAATGGATCTATTTTATCCACAATAGATACTTTTTACCATGAATAGCCTATAGAAGCTTCATAACTGAAGCTTGGTTCCAGTAGTATGCATAGAAGATACCCAGGCCTCCAAATTGTTGTAGGTGACAGAGAATTCCAAGCAACTAAAGGGATCTTAGCAGAATCATGAGGA
>NC_033794.1:97793414-97807056 GCF_001876935.1 Asparagus officinalis
GTGTAGAAATCATCAATTGTTTTTAAAATTTTAACATGCAAGATATAGCTATTTAACTATGAACTCCAAAGAGTACACTTTTAATCAGTTGGACTCTGCCAGTATAAGAGGGTACTTAGTTTGCCAGTTACAGATTTTTTTATTTGACTTTAGATAGTAATACATTTCAGTCCGTAGGGATAAGCCTTTTTGAAACCATTGGCAAGCCCAGCCTAGATACTTGCTAGGGCAATTGGCCTTTAGAGTTGTTAAATATAGTAGTTAGACTATCTTATTTCACTTTACTTTAGTCTCTCACCACTTAGTTTATTAGAACTTCTCAACTTTCTCTTGTATTTAAACACTAGTAGGTGAATAAATATAATCAAGTATTCTTTATTTATTAAGAGTATCCAAGCTTATAGTGAATGTGATTCTTTACTTTTTGTAGCACTATGTATCCAGTTTTGTAAAATCAATTAAAATAGTAAATCAACTCCAAAAATTATAAAATTTTGAGAGAACGTTCCAGACATGTATAATAACATATTAGAGAAAGAATTTCTGAAAAATCATTTCTCAGTTGAGAGAAATCTGCTGATATATACGATTTTGTAAAATCAATTGGGCACAGTAAAACAACTCCAAAAATGGTAAAAATTTGAGGAAAGTTTCTAAACATGTAGATAAACATGTTAGAGAAATAATTTCTTAAATATCACTTCCCATTTGTGAAAATTCATCTGTTTTGTAAAAAACATGCACGAACATGCACGAACGTTAACTTGTTAAAACTTGATTTTTACAAAACGAATTCAAACAGCTTTGAAACACTTTCAAACATTCTTATAGACTTAATAAAAGATGTATATCATTTTTGTTAAGTCCATAAACTAAGAAAACAATATTTTCACAAAATACAATAGAATATGAAACAAGTGAATGTGATATTTGTTTCATATCTATAAAACTAAATCAAAACAACTTTACCATATGAAACCAAACATGTATATATATAAATATATATTTGTTTCATATTTAAACTTGAAAGCCAATTTTACAAAAACTTGTGTGTATATATATATAACAATATATATACAAACCAAATGCGTGTGTGTATATATGATTGAGCTTAAAGTACCAACACACATAATATAAACCTAAACTAATGTTACCCAAGCTTGATCTTAATCTTCAATAAGCTCTATCTTGGTACACATACGGATGAAGCTAGAACTTGGATCTTGAACATGAATTGCATAGGCTTCACTCCGCTATACCTCCAACCTCTATTGGATATGATCGTGTAGGCACAGTTCCATCCATCCTCCAATTTCTTGTTTGTCTACAATTGATACAAAATCACAAACACTAGACAAACAAATTAGAAGTAAATTATTTGTAAATCATCATCAAAACAAGAAGGCCAACATTTTATAGATGATCACTCCAGATATTATTATACCTATTTTCTCAAAACTAAGGATGCAGTTTTAGATAGGTTTAAGGTGTATAAAGCTGAATCTGAGAACCAGCTAGAAAAAAGATCAAAATTTTAAGATCTGATCAAGGGGGAGAGTATACCTCAAATGAAATGACTGAATATTACCAAGAGCATGGTATTATTCATGACGTAACTGATCTCTATATACCATAGTCCAATGGGGTAGCTGAACAAAAGAACAGAACCCTTTTGGACATGGTGAACTGTATGTTGCTCAGATTAGGAACACTTGAAAATCTCTGGGGTGATGCTCTTCTTTCTACTTGCTTTATTTTTAATAGGATTTCCCACAAAACATCTTATATAACTCCTTATGAATATTAAAAGGGGAGAAATCCTAGATTGAACTTCTTCCGGGTTTGGGGTTGCTTGGCTAAGGTAGCTATTCCCGAACCTAAGAAGAGAAAAATTGGATCTAAGAATATTGATGCTGTATTTATTAGATATGCATTAGATAGAAATGTTAATAGATTTCTAGTTATTAACTCTGAAATCAGTGACATATCCAACAATACTATTATTGAAGCAAGAGATACAGTCTACTTTGAAAACATCCTTCCTTTCAAATCTAAAATCTCAAAAAATCCTAGATCATCTCTTCTTTCTGATCTACCATCTTCTAGTTCTTCTCAACCTCTAGATATTGAATCTCGAAGAAGTAAAAGAGGTAAATTTTAAAATGCTTTTGGAGAAGACTTCTTTACCTTTCTTGTTGAAGGTGATCCAAGCTCCTTTAAGGAAGCAATGGATTCTCTTGAATCTTCTTTTTAGAAAGAATTCATTGATAATGAAATAAAATCTTTAATGTAAAATCATACTTAGATACTCACCGACTTACCTCCAAGTTGTAAACCTATTGGTTGCAAGTGGATATTTAAGAAGAAACTTAGAGCTGGTAGTTCCATTGATAAATATAAAGTAAGATTAGTAGCTAAAAGCTATACTCAACAAAAGGGCGTCGATTACTTTGATACATATTCTCTTGTAGCCCTAATCTTAACTATCCGAGTATTATTAGTCTTTGCTGCTATTCGTAAGTTGATCATACATCAGATGGATGTCAAGACTGCTTTTCTGAATGATGATTTAGATGAAGAAATCTATATGAACCAACCTAAAGGCTTTCTTGTCAAATGTTAGGAAAATAAAGTTTGTAAACTTGTTAAATCTATGTATGGTCTAAAACAAGCTCCTAAACAATGGCACTAGAAATTTAACAAAGTCATTGCTTAATATGACTTCAGTGTGAATGAACACGATAAGTGTATCTACACTAAAGTGATAAACAATGACTATGTCATCCTCTGTCTCTATGTTGATGATATCCTAATCTTTGGAATAACTCTTGAAGTAATCTTAAAGGTTAAGGATTATCTCTCCAAGAACTTTGACATGAAAGACTTAGGTCTAGCTGATATGATATTTGGAATAAAAATTACTAGAGATACTAGAGGAATATCCTTGGGTCTTTCTCATAGTATTGAGAAAATACTAACCAAATTCAATTTTCATAACTCTAAACCTGTCTCTACATCTTATGACTCTTTTATATATTTGAAGAATAATAAAGGTGAACATGTCTTCCAGCTGAAGTATTCTCAGCTGATTGGATTTCTCTTGTATATATCCAACCGGACTAGATCTGATGTAGCTTATGCTGTAGGGAGACTGAGCCAGTATACCAGCAACGTAGCAAAGATCACTGGATTGCCTTAGAGAGAGTATTTAAATACTTGAAAGGTACAGTTGAATATTGCTTGACTTACACTGGGTATCCTGATGTAATAAAAGGGTGTAGTGACGCGAATTGGGTCGTGGATTCTAACAGTGTAAAGTCTACATCTAGATATGTACACCTTTTTGGTGGTGCAGCTGTATCCTAGAAATCCTGTAAGCAAACAGTAATTATCAGGAGTACCATGGAGTCTAAATTGATTACACTTGATACCACTTGCATAGAAGCAAAATGGTTAAAAGATCTACTCTCTAAACTGCCTTTGGTCCCTAAACCCTCTTTTCTAATTTTTATTCACTCTGCTTCTAGATCCAACATAGAGCTTCTAAAGCAAGTGCATGTTAATAAAAAAACTTAGCAGGCATATTCAAATAAGATATACATCTGTACTATGCCTGCTAGGCAAAGTTGTGATTCTACACTTTGTAAAGTCTAAAAAGAATCTTGCTGACCATTGACTAAGGGTCTATCCAGGAGTGTGGTTCTAGATTCATCGAGGAAGATGAGGTTAAGCCTATAGGTGAGGTCACTGACAATAGGAACCCAACCTTTATTTGGAGACATAGTCTCAATGTAGGTTTAATATGGTAGAAACAAACTGGACTAATGACACTCGTGTGCAGCATCGACCAAGATATATTCATATATCATTATGGTAGCATCTGCTAATACCATTTCTCCATGATAACGATGCTCTTATGATATAGCTGATTAGATTGAGTTTTACTCTTAATAAGTCCAACGCTTGTGTAAGGTATGATAACCAGCTATAGTATCATTGGAGGACTTAGCTACGTGAGAGGAACCGTGATGGTCGTGGTTGGGGGGCAGGACTAACCCTAGAAACTCTCATGAGTCGGTTATTGTGAGCATGATGTTTAACGCTCAACCCGCTTTACTCAATCGATGAAGATGTATTTTGTGTGGTTTCATCATTACCTGGTACAATGGGCCTAATTCAAGGCCTAGTCCATTATGTCCCTCAGGTTGCGATGAACCCACTAAGGAAATGTTCAAAACCGAAAGCTACCTCTCGCGAATTTACGATACGAATGGTTGCCCAACCTATATTTATTTTATGATTTTATGATTTATTTTATTTCCTGAGTTTTCAGTCAAATATTGCCTTTTAGGGGCGGTGTTGTTGGTTATGTTGTGAGGAAAATGCAATTTGGCTTCAAACAATAGTCTCACATGGACTAAGTTAGTGTATGGGAGGTTGTTTAAATTGGCTCTCTTCCCTTTACCCTTGAGGGTCCCCAAGAAGGGGGTGTTTTGGGCTTTCAATTTGTTTTGGCTTTGCATATCACACGTGCGGGAAGTTCAAACGGCTGCGTGATTTTTGGAGAACGTGCGCTTGGATTTAGCAGGAATTTCCAACGGCTCAGGGTTTGTCAACCCTATAAGTACAACCCTATACAGTTCGGAAAAGAATACAGCAATGAAGCAACAAAAAATCAAAAGTTTTTCTTCTCTCCTCTGTCCTCAAAAGCGATAACTCGTTTTCTCCAAAAATCTCTGCTTTTATTTATATGGGGCAATCGTCTTCATCTGAGAAGAAGCTCTATACTCTCGCCCGAATACAGAGGCCGACCGTTTCCGTAGGCTTTTACCGCTAGGATAGAAGGGATCAACTGCGTCAGGAAGATAGACGGGTCATCAATCTTTTAGGGTAGTGCAGTGCTTTGCGTGACTGCTACCCGTAACATGCCAGTTTTGTTAAATTTATTTTTTCGGGTTTATATGCATGCCACAAGTTTATTTTTTAACAACACTCGTTGTACTTATTTACAAAGCTATCTATTAAAGCCAAGCAAAATAAGTCCAGCCTATAACAAGCCAAGCTTATGAGACACCATAAAGCACCTTTGTCAAGGGACCACAACTCCACCAACAAAAGTCTTAACCCTAATATTGCAAACAGTGCAACCCCACACATTTTAATAAAAAAAAAATGTCAGCAAAACTCTCAAAATTTGCATGTGTCGACTTCACAATACCTCCCACCACGCGTAAATCACGTGAGAGATCGTGTTATCCCTGTTGTGAAAAGATGGAGCACATGGAAAGGGAATGCTCGTTTTGGTTTCTAATTTCTCTGTCCCTCTCTCTCTCTCTCTTCTCTTGAGCATTTGGGACAAAAACTTGAGCGCTCCTCAAATGGGGACAAAACAAAACAAATTAAAGACACAAGGCAGCGAGCAAGTCAGATGTTGCCCTCCGCCACCTTGTCACTTTTATTTTTGTAATTTTGATTAACTATTGTATTTAGGGTTAATTGCGTGCGTATAGACGACACGTATTACCCTTAATTTCGGTATTGAAAGATAGACATTTGGAATCGGACGTTATTAAACTTTTGTGACTGACAGACCCCTCGTACCGTACGTAGCGCTACGCTTCTCTCGTCCTCATCATTTATGCAACTTTCAGTTTGATTTCATACAGAGTCATATCTATCAAGATCAAGCTTAGAAAGTAATCGCTTCCTCTTTAAATCGTTAACGTCTTGTAAAAAAAAAAAAAAAGACTTTTGACGATAGAGAGGTATATTCTCAAGGGGTTCCCTATAACTTGTTTTTTTTTATTACGTCATTACCCTTGTAGCTAGCACTGGAAAGTTAAATCGAAAAGAAAGTAATATTACAAAAATGAGAGCTCTTTTGTCCTAAAAAAGAGAAAGGAGAGTGACACCTCGATGTAAGAGAGAGGAGAGAGTGTGTACGAATATTACTTTAGGAACAAAACAACACCCCGGGTGTTGCAGAGGTTGTTATCTCTGTACCCCTCTCATTTCTCTCGCTAACAACTGTCTTTTTTAGGTTCCCAAAATTGCCCCTTAACCCTACGCATCACTTTAATTGTTTAGCGTTGAATTGGAGGTACAACGTATGCCCAAGTTTGTGGACATCTAGCCACGGAGATGCCGTCACATAAAAATTCATCAAATTCTGCTATCTCCACGTCTGAGTACTATAGTCAAGACAAGTCAATTGGATGATTATTTAATATTGAGTAATATATAAATGAAGCATAAAATTTTCAATAAGTTTATGTACCGTTCAAAAGCTTTTTATTTTCATAATAATTGTAGCAAAATGTTGTTGTGATAAATGTCTTAGCATTGGTTGGTTACAGAAATCAACTTTAAAGATTATGGCAACAAATGGTGCATGCGATATGAATTGCAAAATTCATGTGAAACTCATACGATGAGAATGATGACTTAGGATGATCTTAGGAGGCACTCACGAGAGGAGTCCGAACGATTTATCTATGGATTGTTGGCCGCCATCAATTGGATGGCCTCCATGCGTGGGCAAACATGTGACGCCCTAGGGTTCACACAAGGCTGCAGTCCCAGATGAAACCCGGATTATCAAACCTGCCAAGCACCAACCACCATGCTACGACATGTTTCACCATCACAATCACTATCTCTCTAGTGGAAACAATAAACAGGTGAAGGTACAGACATGCAAAATAGAAATATGTAACATTGGATATACACAGAAGAAGCATAAGAAATATCAAGAATGAGCCCAACTAAAAATAGAATAGAAATATCTCTGAGTGTAAACTGGATCTCAAATACAATAAGTTAAATAAACAAAGTCTCACAAGAGCTCTCAACTCTAAAATAAAGTACTAATCTAGAGTCTGAAAATAATCAACTACATGTGGAGTTCTGCAATAACTACAAAGTATAATAAATAGCTAAATGGACAACTAAGGAGTCCCATCAACCTACGACTCTCCGTGCGCCGGACTCGCTGCCTGAAAGAGGGGAAACAACGAGCATCAAAGCGCTAGCGAGATCATCACTACCTCTCTCCAGGGGAAGGGGTAGGAGTATATAAGAAAATAGAGTCAGCACTTACATATATCAAATCATTCATATAGCTCTCTATAAAAAAATAAATAGTCAAGAAAACATACTCAAATCTCCAACATAAAGAATAAATACATCATCTTGAATTATATCCGAGTAGCCTGCTCTAATATAAGAGGATGTCAACCAAACCAAAATAAATATAACTGTCGTCCATAACGGGTATGCCAAAATCTCAAAAGAAATACCCTACTCGCGGGTAATCTATCATGGAAGTAAAACTTACAACTGATCAAATATCTATGTGTGCATCATCTTGTGCTATAGCGATACTCTTGTAATGTTCTTACTCAATCGCTCTGTGGTAATAGGATTTATTATCTCCCTATTCCGGATACATATAATAACGATACTATTGTAATACTCTTACTCAATCGTTCTGCGGTAATAGGTTTTATCTTCCTATTTTCGGATACGTGAAAGATCAAATACTAGTCATGTGTATTTATAAATTTTAACTTGTGACAAAAGTGTGTTATTTCAACACAAACTAAGTATAAGTGCACATATCTCGGTGTGCGTGTCCACATCTGAAGTTCACCATCATCTCAGGTGTTTAACAAGTTTTAACATTGTAGTTAATGATCACAAGGTCAAGAGAAACGCTCGACAAATAGAAATCAAACCAAAATCATGCACAGGCCAACATCAGACTGGCAGTCGACCGTGGCGGTCGACCGCGACGGGCTCCAGAGACTACCCAGGTCTCTGCCCTACATGCGGTCGATCGTGGCGATCGACCGTGAGCCCAACATCTAGTTTTTCTAGGATTTTTTGTGTGTGTCATGTTCACGTCGTGTTTTTGTGATTTAAAAATGGTAAAAACTTCATGAATCTTGCATACAAACATGTTACATCACATAGAAATATCTGGAAACAAAATCAACATATATAACCATGATTTTATGTATTATATTTATATTCAAAACCATATAACCATGATTTTATGTATTATATTTATATTCAAAACCCTAAAACATGCATAAAAGCTCAAAACGACGAATCAAACTTCTTTCTTTGAAACCCTAAAACATGCATAAAAGCTCAAAACGACGAATCAAACTTCTTTCTTTAGATTAACCACGTTTTTAAATCATCTTCAGATCTTAAATGCTAATATAAAATTCGTTCTCAACCTTTTTAGCATGAAAAGACCTAATCTTTATACATATAATATAAATGAGTTGTCTTTTATTCATAATTTAGTTATTTAGACTCTACAAAACATGTTTAAATCTCTTTAAAAGCGTTTAGAAAACTGGGAGGGGGATTAGCAGAGATGATACTCACCTGAGATTGTCAAAAAATGTTTTAGAAGCAAGGTTGAAAGAAATCTCCACTCCAAAAGCCAAAAACCAAGAAAATCCCGCTCGAAAATGTCCAATCTTCTCCAAAAAATCAAATTAGGGTTTGAGGATTTTGGTGGCTGTTAGGGTTCTTAGGAAAACTGAGAAAAATGTGAAAAACTCATATATATATCAGGAAAAACGAATATGGGTTTAGAAATCCGAAACCAACTCAAAACATGATTCAAAAAATACTTTGCAGGTTTCGTAGTCGACCGCGGCGGTCGACCGGTTGCGGTCGACCGTGGCGGTCGATCGGACTGGGTATTTCTAGTTTTTTAAGGGTTTGGCCATTGTGCATGTTTCGACTCTTTTCTCTCTCATGTATGAACTCGTTCATACTCAAAACACATGGTATTATACTCATATACCATTTAATGATATCTATCATACTAAATATCCATATATCATAATTAATCTCATATTAATATATCATTCAAAAATTATCGGGGTTTTACAAAACACGTCACATATCAGGTCTGGGTCCTGGACAAACCTTCTCTCACACTCAAGTCAAAGCATTATACCTCAAAGGAACAAGCTACAATGGCTAAGAACTCTAGAATATGACAAAGGTGAGAGGAACCTGTATTTAATGTGATGTTGTTGCTTTATTTTCTTGGACGTGCTTTCCTTTTTTTTCCAGCTCTTATCTTTACCGTCATTATGATCGATATAGGTCGCTTCAAAGAGATTGGCCCTCCCTTTTGGTCGGAGAATGGCGATGTTTCTTGCCTCATTGTAGCATGAAGAGTGGTGTCAGAAGGGGCCATGGAGGTGACCTCTGTCTCTTGAGAATGGTTTCCGACGATTATGATATCGGTAATGATCCTTATATAAACTGGAGATCTTGGTGAGAATCTTGTTTGAATTGTTATATTAGGTAAGCGATAGCTCTAGCTAGGTGATCGGACGTCTTTTGACCTTGGGCATTAAGTAAAATGCCTTAACATCAATGATCAATACATGTATCCAAATAACAAGACCCCACGTTGTCCATGGTTTTTGAGCCTGAATTGTGTTAGATACTTGTAATAAGATTGGCTTGATTCATCAACACGTACATCTATACTCGACAATATCCACGTCTACAAGATATATATAGCTTCTTGACGTATGGGCCCCTTTCATGCATAGACAGTGCTCAAACATGGATTGACAACTTACCTAATCCAAGGAAATGGCATGTGTTGTCACTAGCAAATCTATGTATATAGCTTAACTTTTTCATGTTTCTTTTTTATGTGTGTGGTGAGTCTGCATGATGCTAAAGCAGCTGGTGGCTGCGCTATATATTTCAATATTATCAAGACCTAACTGTTTCATTAAGATCTTCATTTACTTCTATTAGCAATCACTATCTAGATGATGTTGTAATCTATAATAATAAACCTTAATTAATATGATTATAGCCACATTGTTTTCCTTCATTTGTTTTTATGTTTACTTATAGTACAACACTACACTTTTCTTTTAATAAAGACGATAAAATCATGCTTTCGTCTATATCTTAAACTTTCTATCATCAATTGTGTTTGGTTAATTGCAAATAGATGCCCTTTAGCACCTGATCTTTTTCCATTTTCCCCTCCTTTAAAAAAAAAAGCTTTTCGACTCGGAAATTTTAGCAAATATGGTCCCAGGTGAAGTTAGTGAGTCTAGATGATGGTAAAGAGTAAACAACGTTTTATTTTATTCTCGCTTAGTAATTTCTTAACTACTCTTTGGTTTCTCATTCTCACAAAGATGTGAGATGAGCATTTGTGGGAAATTAATGGATATTCTAATTTTTAAAATGCATGCTCTTATAGCTGATACACAAAAAGGAGAAATATGAATGAACGTTTCATTCCATCCCACGTGCCAAACTAGGCGTAAAAACGCACTTAAGACATGTCAAGATAATGTTTGATATGAACCTTAGGGGAAAAAAACTACAATTGAAAATCATACAAATTCAATTGAAGGGTCAAATGTTGTTATCTAATAACAAGAAACCAAAGAACAAACCAAAGCAATCAAATTGTGTTTGTAACTTGTAAAAATAAATGCCAACATTTAATAGAGATGTTTCCTTTTTGATATTTTTTAATCAAGCATTGACAAAGGCTCAAGTAAGTACTAGGGGTTCTTTCTCAACAGCAAACAACCCAATACAATCTGTCGGGCTGCGATTTTCTTGTAGACAATGACACAAAGGGTGGATGTAGACCTTGCGATAGCGATAATTACTTGAATTTTCAAACATTTCAAATATGCAATTATATATCAATATTAACTCTTATGAAGTTTAAGGTTGATATTTTTGTTTCCTTTTACTTCCCTCTTTCATTGTGACTGAAGGACAGGCATTGATGGAAGATGTTGAAACTCATGGTATAATCCTTAACAAGAGAAAAGAAAGAAGGGGGGAAATACAAAACCTTATACTTATTATGAAAAGAATAGTGTATATTTGAATTTTTATTTTTCTTGATAATAAAAGGTATATAATGAGTACCAAATAAAAAACAATAATCAAAACATAGAATATTGTTCAAACTACATAGAAGTAGACTTATCAAATTAGAAGAGGGAAAAAAAACATAATAAGGTATAGGAGACTATAGGACAATTTATAAAGATTCATAGTTGGAGTCTTAATTGAACCAAGTCAAATAATATGACATGTCATAGTGTGATGATTCCATGCAACAAAAAGAATATTGAAACTAGACTCGTACGTTCTGAAAATCTTATTAATTCAAAGACATCAAGAAGGGCGCTACAAATCCAATCTTCTGGAAAACTTATCGTTTTAAGTGTAAGAGTAAAATAGATCAAAGAAACAAAAGAGTACTTCTCATAGACAATGAGTTTTTTAGAGACCGTGATCCTAACCCTTGCATTTTTATTGTCTCATGATGTGTATTTTGTCTACTTGTTGTATCAAATTATATGATTGGAATTATTGTGTTTGGAAAAGAAAGAAAAGCAAAAGGAAAAGATGAACTAACATATTAACGAAACTATTTTTTTTTTTGCACTTTTGATAAGATTGACACTGAAATAATGATGCATAAGTCGTTAGAATGTTTAAAAATCAGATTTAATAGTAAAAAATAAGAATACTATGTCCGAATAAGGATCAAAACAATAGTCGATTGATAAAAGGGTAGTATGGACAAAGTGCAAGGAGAAGGGGGCCAAAGTAATAAGGGCATTTTGGTGATCCTCACAAGAAGACGAAATAACACTGGGGTTAAGGGAGGGGACTGGGCTCTGTCCTGAGTTGACAGGACACTGGCAGAGGCTTTGTTTCGTTGGGCGGGTACGCGGGTAGGCGATACGAATCGTAAATGATTGGCTGCCACGTGGAAGCACTTCATTTGTATCTTCAGGTTGGCCCGTGAAAGATAGTGACGACGCGTCACACCCGCTGATTGCGTGGACGGCAGCTCGATCGGTGCGAGGACACGCGAGTAATCCCGCAGGATCAGTTTAAGGTAAAGTGATGAGAAGGGAAATGGAACGGGTATGAGACTGTATATATACGGGGGAGATACTGTTGGACCGTTGGCCGCAGGAGTATTTTTTTTTCTATAAAAGGAAAGGAAAGGTCAGATACGTGGAATATTCTAGCCGCATTTGTTTGTCCGCCCCTCCTTAGCAAGAGTAGAGAGGCCTCCCTAGAAAATCAGGAGAACTAAAATTTAAAGTCAGTGATTTTATTGTGTTGATGATATGATATCTTGAGCTAATATTGACTATATAAATTGTACATCAATCTCGAAATAAGAACAATGGAGGTGGAGTGCTGGCGTTAAGCACGAGAACAATGTTCATTTAGTAGTCGTTAAGTATGAGAGAGATAGAGAGGTGAATGAGAGTGGCGTCTTGTCACGCTCCGAGCCCACGGATCCTCTTGGCGCGTGCAAGCCGTGGGACTCACAGAGTTGGCTAACATCTACTTGTCAAAATGCTAATACCTAGTTACCCTTAAATCTTGGTTTTCCTCTATTTAAACCATAAAATTTTCTTCACACTTGTTCATGTGGGACTAAAGTGTGGGGGTATCATAATCACTCCACCTTACAAAGATGACGTTCTCGTCGTCGCGACATGACAATTGACACATCCCAATATCACTGTCAGGTAATGTGGATTCTAGAGATGGTTCCTACGGGTTCTAGAGATGGCTCCCACCACATCCACACTTCCAATACGCGGTGTAACACTTAGCCCTACATAGCACTTAGTTCTACACTTCCAGATGACAACCTGCTCGGATATCATTTTGTCATGCCTCGGGCCCACGGGCCCTGTTGGTGCATGCAAGCCATGGGACCCACAGAGAACAACTCGATATTGGCTAACATCTACTTGCCAAAATGCTAGCACTTAGTTACCCTTGAAACATAGCTTTTCTCTATTTAAATCCAAAATTTTCTTTACACTAGTACATATAGGACTAAAGTGTGGGGGTATCACACATCTAATGTATCTGTTACCTATTAGAATATATAAATATTACCATGAATTCTGACCCCAACTTAAATTGGCGTTTTAATGTAATAGTTTGATACTTTCATAGGTATCAATGTTAATCTTGTGGCATAAGTAAAAGTAAAGTCAAATAAAAATCTAGAATGCTAAATAGGAGTTGGGTCAATACCTAATAACTTAAACTTTTCGGTTAATATCGATTGTTGACCTCTGTTTAAGACCCAATAACCCTAGATTAGGCTTGTTTACTCTACAACAAATAATATCAGAGCAACCCCAATTCAAATCCAAACCCCCCTACCCCCTCCAACAAAAAAAGTTTTTAGCCTCTTTTCCTAAAATCATTACTATGTCAAAACTCTCTCAACTTTTTAGACTCTTTCCTAATCAAAACTAAAATTATACACATATTCAAAGAGCTTATAAAATCTAAAAATTAGAACAATCATGGTCATGAATTGATGTGATCAAAGTCCATTTCTAGATAATGAGTGGTGATCGCAGATCTTGAGTCGTGATCATGGATTTGACCTTCATTAGCATACTTTTAATCTTAAAGTGTTTTTGACAAAATGTTAAAAACTGGTCCATGATCAGTCCTGGACTAGTTTCATCCTAAACTAGTTTTGAGTTTGGATCAGGGGATGACTGGTCCAAAATAAAACCAGTTTAGTGTGTGTGTGTGTGGGGGGGGGGGGGGG
>NC_033794.1:97807094-97829988 GCF_001876935.1 Asparagus officinalis
TCAGCCTACAAAAACTAGGCTAATATTGGCCTTTTTATTAAATAGAAAAGCACCCAAAACTGGGCCAAGTTTAATCCTTGCCCAGTTTTAGATAGTTGCCAAACATACCCTTAGTCTCTCATTATATCTTTATTTATCTTTTTTTTTCTCCTTAGCCTCAAAATTAATCACAACAAGACTTGGTAGGACCTTGTTTGTACCATACTTTTTGTTTGAATAATAACAAATGTTAATTTGTTACTAATCTGTGTTTGAGATTTGTTGTGCAGGACGACAAAAAAGAGAGTAAAAATGAGCAATAATAGACAATTAGTTTCCACTCAAAGTAATGAATGCACCAACATCTTCATCAACAGGCAAACACTCATCAATTGGTCATTTGCCCATCGATGAGCATTTGCCAATCGATTTCCTAGCTACTTATTAATCAATGTGTTAACTCATTTCGATGGAGAAATTTGACAGAGACTAATTTTATCGATATGGGATTTCACCCATCGATGGGTATATGCCCATCGATGGAAGGTGGGCTATATCAGTAGTTTTGCTAAAATTGAATCTCTGCTATTGATCACTACTGATAGGTGACTCTTCTATCTCGTTTGTCACAACCATTCCTAACCTAATTGAGAAGAGAAAGAGAGAGAGAGGAAGAGAAAAAAGAGTCTAGGGTTTTAAGAAGTGATCACACTCATCATCCGGATCATTTCTAACTATTCTCACGTACAGTGTTGTCATGCTCTACACCGTGGATCGTACTTCATCGATGATTGCTGCCCTAGGATCATGTGACTCACTATCGTTGTTCCAAATCTGATCTTCCATCTTCAAAAGACCAATTTTGACCATAAAAAGGTCTGTAAGATCTTTCTGATTTGTGCTTAGCTAATATTTTGTGTTTAACAAACAACATTTGTTCTACGATCATTTTGATTAGGTTGTCGTCATATTGTGAAAGCTCCTTCAAGAGAAGGAAAAGTGTAGATATGAGTTATTTGAACCACTATAAAATTCTCCATGTTTGTGATTGTGTTGATATTTGATTATTTAGCTTTATTTTCCAATGCATATCTTGCTATTTGTTTCTATTTGGCAAAATATCTGTGCAACAATATTCAAACCCCCAAGTTTGCATCTGAGGTCCAACAAGACTATTAGTGATACATAACCAAGAATGATATATTCTACTTACACCTAATCATACGACTGTGAGACTATTATGATAAATTACCAACAATGATAGATCTAGTCACATCATAATAACTGATCTTAGACAGAATGTGACCTAGGGATATACAATTTACAGAATTTAAAAGTATAAATTATAAATATAAAAATTGAAAGTACTAATATAAGATTACAAAAGATCTAGAATCAAATATAGCTAAAAATTTTAGGCTTGTATTGCACGTATACCGTATTAACTAGTGTCGTAATTTGGAATTTGATTTTGTCAAGAATATCCAATTGAATTTTCACTAGCTCTATTATGTTGAGTGAAATTTTGGTAGCTATTGCTTTTGGGTAAACTTACTTAGTCTATGAGGATGAAACCGTTAAAGAGTCAAGAGAATTTGGATTAATTACAATCCGGTTTCCTGAAGAAAGACATAATTATACAGGTAATTCTGAAGTCTGCATATCAACATGGGTTACCTTGATATTACAAATTGTAACTTCAATGGTAACCCTAGATCCAAGACAACAAGCAACCCACGGGGTTATCGGTATGACTACAATCATGAACTTCAGAATTACCCATATACATACGCAAACTCCAAGATTGTTGATTTCGGGAGTGTAGACCCAAACCTGGAATGAAATCAAGAAGCAGCAATAAAAAACCCATACCAGTCGGCCGAAGAAACCCCACCAGTTGATTGATTTGACTGTAGGAAACGAGCTTAGAAAATCCCTCTGGTCGGTCGACTGAAGGGAGATGATCAGTCGACCGATGCGACTGTAGAAACAAGGCTGGAAACATTTGCTCTGGTCAGTCGACTAATAGCCTCATATCAGTCGACTGATAACATGCACGAGTAGTCCTGAGAAAAAATACCTTATGGTCGGTCGACCAATGCATCAGTCAATCGATAGAGGTTATTTTGGGTTTCCTGATTTGGGTTGGACTCCGTTTTTTTACCTAGGTTTATATATATTCCTTAAACGTTTTTAGGGATTAGTAATACACGAAAAAAGGGGTTTTGAGAGCACTTTAATATCAGAGATCTTAGAAAGAGAGTGGCCTATTGCAAGCTTTGTAATCTTCTTCAATAATCAAGAACTTTTCTGGTATGGCTCCCGAGAACGTAGGCATGTTTACGGAACATCATTAAATCTGGTGTTCTCTCTTTTATTTATTCTTTCCTGCAAGTTTTTTGATTCGCTGTAATTTCTTGCTTGCTATTAGTTAGTCACAAGATCCGGAGGACACGAGTTGTCGATTGTTCAACCCCAATAATTGGTACCAGAGCTTCATTCGGCAAGTGTAAGAGCTATGGAGAAGAAAGAAAACCAAAGATTAAAAAGTTTGACGGATTAGACTTTGCCTATTAGAAGTCGCAGATGGAGGAATATCTATACCAGAAGGATCTTTACCGTTCATTGATGGGAAAAGCTAAGGGAAAGAAGAAGGATGAGACCGATAAGGATTGGGAAATACTGGATCGGAAGGCTCTAGGATAGATCCGGTTGTCGCTCACAAAGTCAGTCACCCACAACATATTAAATGAGAAGACGACTATGGGGTTTATAGAAGCACTCACAAAGATGTACGATCAACCGTCAGCTACAAAGAAGGTTCATCTCATCAAGATACTCTTCAACCTCAAAATGGTAGAAGAATATTCCTTCATGTTGCATCTCAGCGAGTTCAACATGATTGTTGATCAACTCATCTCCATTGACATCATGTTTGATGATAAAATGCAAGCCCTACTGATACTATCATAGTTTCCGGATAATTGGGCAGGTTACGTGATCGCGATTAGCAACACTGCAGGAAAGGAGAAGTTAAAGCTGAACGAGGTTTTCAGTATGATTCTATCCGAAGAGGTTAGAAGGAAGTCGTCTGAATCAGAAGGTTGAGGTTTAGCCCTAAATTTTGTGCAGAGAGACCAAAGTCAGAACAAGGGTAATCAGAACAGGAAGCGGTCAAAGTCGAAGAAGAAGAGGTCAAACTCGAAGCTGAGGCCTACCAAAGAAAAGTGTTGGAACTGCGGCCAGGAGGGTCACATGTCTTCAGTCTGCAAAGCGCCAAAGAAGGCTACAAATGAGCAGGAGGCTCATATTATGCAAGATGTCTTGATCCTTGCTATGGACAGTGACACCAATTCATGGGGTTATTGATTCAGGAGCCTCATTCTACGTCACTGCTAATAGGAAGGTTCTTCAGAACTATGTAGCATGAGACTTTGGAAAAGTATACTTGGGGGATAACGAGCCTTGTAGTATTATGGGAAGAGGTGATGTGAAGATTCGGATGAAGAGTTCTAAGTGGTCTCTGAAGAATGTCAGACATGTATCGAAGCTGAAGAGGAATCTTATTTCAGTTGGCCAGCTTGAAGAAAAAGGCTATGTCTCATATTTACCGGGGATTCGTAGAAGATCTCTAACAGTACTATGGTGGTTGCTCACGGCAACAAAACCGAAACTTTTTACTTAACTTCACATGTGAGTGATACCCTCGCAATTGTAGCTGACAAAGAAAGTGCAGACATATGGTATCATAGGTTAGGACACATGAGTGAGAAGGGTATAAAGATTCTACACTCTCAAGTAAGCTATCCGGCATCGATTCAATGGAAGTTGGTGTTTGTGAAAACTGCATCTACGGGAAGAATAAGAGTGTCATCTTTTAAAAGAGTGGAAGACCACCCAAATCACATAAGCTAGAGCTTATTCATACAATTCAGTAGAAGTTGGTATTTGTGAAGATTACATCTGCGGAAAGTAGAAGAAGGTCAGCTTTCAGAAGAGTGGAAGACCATCCAAAGCTCACAAACTAGAGCTTGTTCATATAGAGGTATGAGGTCCAGCTAGCATGTCTTCTCTTGGCGATTCGGTGTACTATGTCACCTTTATCGACGATCAACTCGAAGAAGGTGTGGGTATACTTCATAAAATATAAGTATGGGTGCTAAATCGTATCTGTATCCGATAAAATATCTGTAACTGTATTTGTTAGGATACAGATATGATTACCCAAATCTATAATCGATAGGATATCGTTATGGATATGGTTTTATAGTGAAATATCTGTATCCAAAATATCCGAATACATATTAGTCATACTTTTTCGATAGTTTCGATTCTTAGATTATGGATTTATGGTTAATTTTGATGATCAAGATGTCTATTCTTAACTTTTCAGTTATAATGAATATACTAACAAACTCTTTTGTATCACATGAACTATATTTTTCTAAATACTATCTACTCTTCTTATATCTATTTTGAATTTGTATGCATATCTGCTTATATATCTACATGTATATCTGTAACCGTATCCGATTTTAACGGATATGGTTATAAATTTTCCTTACTGAGATATATCCGTATTTGTATCCATATCTAAGATGGGTAAGCGGATGTGGATATGGTAAGCATCATATCCGAGCCGTATCCAAACCGAATGCACCCCTAAGTACAAGTCAGAGGTGTTTGGGGTCTTCAAGAAAGGGAAAGTCATGATAGAGAACGAGATAGATCTGAAGGTGAAGTGTCTGAGATCAGACAATTATGGAGAATATGAGCTGGAGGAGTTCGAGAAGTTCTGTAGTCTAAACAAATTTAATTAGAGAGGACTACTCTAAGAACACAACAACAAAACGGTGTTGTAGAGAGGATGAACAGAACATTGATAGAGCGTGCGAGGAGCATGCGTCTACATGTAGGTCTACCTAAGACATTTTGGGCAGTCGCGGTGCATACAATAGCTTACTTGATAAATCATGGGCCTTCAGTTCCTTTAGATTTTGAAATTCCAAAAGAGGTTTGGAGTGGTAAGAAAGTTAATCTCTCATACTTGAGGGTCTTTGGTTGCATGACATATGTTCATATCAGTGACCATATCAAGGACAAGCTAGAAGCTAAGTCATAGAAGTGTACATTCATTGGATACGACCTTGATAAATTTGGATATCATCTGTGGGATGATAAGAATAGGAAAATCATCAGGAGTAGAGATATCATTTTTAATGAAGAGGTGATGCACAAGGATAGGGATAATGTTAAGGATAGACAAAACAGTAGGAGCAGACCTAAGGATGTATGTGGATCCGAGTACATGGATTTAGAGGAACTTCCAGCTATGAGAGACAATGTTATGTTTGACTGAAGAACGGAGGAAACTCCAGGTACAGAAACATGTACCCAGGGCGAGTAGCTTAGGGGGTCATCCAGAGTACCCAAACTAAATCCCAGGTATCTTTCGTCTCTCGATTACTTGCTTTTGACAGATAGTGGTGAACCAGAGTGTTATGAGGAGGCAATGTAAGTTAGTAAATCTCAGTAGCGGGAGCATGTAATGCGAGAAAAGATGGATTCTTTCCAATCGAATAAGACATGGAAGTTAGCCCAGCTACTTGCGTAGAAAAAAGCCTTACGTAACAAGTGGGTCTACCGGGTCAAGCAGGAGAGTGATGTAAACAAAAGATACAATACCAGATTAGTAGTAAAAGGGTTCCAACAAAGGGAATGAGTGGATTACACGGAGATATTTCCCCCCCATCATAAAACTTACAACCATCAAAGTGGTGTTGAGCTTAGTAGCTGCTAAAAGCTCTAGCTTGAGCAATTGGATGTAAAGACTGTCTTTCTTTATGGTGACTTGGATGAAAAAATCTACATAAAACAACATGTCGATTTTATAGAGGAAGGAAAGGAAGAGATGGTGTGCAGGCTCAAGTAGAGCTTGTATGGTTTGAAACATGCTCCAAGATAATGATACAGGAAGTTTGATAACTTCATGCAGAGCAATGGCTATGGCAGATACAATTCAGATCATTGTTGGTACTTTAAGAGGTTCGAGTCTAGCTATATCATGTTATTGTTGTACGTAGATGACATGTTAGTTGTAGGACCATGTTTACAGGAGATAAATTAGTTGAAGAAGTAGTTAACAAAGGAGTTTGCCATGAAGGATCTGGATGTAGCCAAACAAATTCTTAGGATACGAATCAGTTGGGATGTAGCTTAAGGGATGCTGAAGTTGAGTCAGGCTGAATATATTAAGAAGGTACTTCAGAGATTCAACATGCAGAATACGAAGGCCATTGGAACGTCCCTTGGAAGTCAGTTCAGGTTATCTGAGGAGCAGTCACCCAAGATAGATGCAGAGAAGGAGTTCATGATCAGAGTGCCATAGTCATCAGCTATTAATAGTCTCATGTATGTGATGGTTTGCACAATGCCGGATATCGTCCATGCAGTTGGAGTTGTGAGCAGGTTTGCCAGCAATCCAGGGAAGCAAAATTGTGAGGTCGTTAAGTGTATATTACGATACTTGAGAGGGACTACGAATATGCCACTACGTTTTAGGAGAAAGGAGTTAGTACTACAGGGATATGTGGATGCAGACTTTGTCGGTGATCATGATACGAGGCGAAGTACCAAAGGGTATATTTTTACCTTAGGGTCGACAGTAGTGAGCTGAGTCTTGTTGGCCTTCTTGTTTTGATGATGTTTAAGAAATAATTTATGACTAATGTTGTTTGTCTAGTATTTATGGTTTTCTATTTATTATAGACAAACAACAAGTTGGAAGTTGGATGGAATTATGCCATAACGATCATATCAAATGAATGTTGGCGGAAATAGTGGAGTGAAGCAATATAATTCAAGTTAAAGATTCAAATTCAAGCTTCATCCTTAAGTTTACCATGTCGAGATATATTAAAGACCTTCAAGCTTGGGTATATAGTTTATAGTATTTGTAGTATAGGTTTATACTTGTGTGTGAATATCTTAAGCTCAATATTATACACACACAATTTAATAGTTTATGTGTTTCATTCATAAAAGTTTTTGCAAACAAATAGATATATAATACTTATTTGTTTTATATGTGGATAAGTTATTTTGGTTTAGCTATATAGATATGAAACAATATATATCTTCATTTTCACATTTATGTGTTTCATATTCTATTGAATTTGCAAAATGTTATGTTTATGGATTGAAGACTTATTTACACTATTTTATATATTGTATAAGTCTCTAAATCCATCCTAAAGTGTTTCAAAGTTTTGTTTAAGTCATTTTGGCAAAATCAATTTTTTAACATACTTATGTGATTTTGCAAAATTATGAGATTTTACATTTGGGAGATGCTTTTTGAAAATAAGTTTTTGTAACATGTTTATTATCATGTCTACAATCATTTTCTAAAGTTTTACATTTTTTAGAATTTATTTGATATTTTTAAACCCTATTTTAAGTTGACATATACTGTTTAAAACAAGCTGTGTGCATGTCTTGAGTCGACTAATGAACAGTGTTGAGTCGACTCATAAACTATTGTGTAGTTTACATTTTATTTTTGATGAGTCGACTCATAGCATCATGAGTCGACCCAGACAGGTTGAGTCGACTCATGCCTATCATAAGTCGACTCATAAACTATATTGGAAAGTGTGTTTTGTTTCTGATGAGTCGACCCATGACTTCATGAGTCGACCCATGCATGATGAGTCAACTTATAAATTTTATGAGTCGATCCATAAGCTGTTTTTAGTCTATAATGGCTAGGTTATGAGTCAATCCATGATTTTTATGAGTCGACCCATAAAGTGTTCGTTGCACAGTGTAGGCGTATAAAACTGCCTATAGGTCCCTTAACACAGCTCGACGACGCCGATTCGACGAACTGACCATCGGGCGACATATGCAGACACGATTGTTAGTCCACAACACCGAAGCCAAGTGATACGTGACAAAATGGATTAACGAGGCTAACGAACCGCACGCAAACAACGGAATAAATCCACTCGCGTGCGGAATTTAGCTAACGGGTTGAGGAATCAACGGGTTATCCAACCAAGAGCGGACTCGGACGAATCACGATCAAATCAAGATCAGTTTTGGACTCGAACTCAGAAGTGGATTTTCTGCCAAATTAGGTCAACGAATCGAGTCCGAACAAGTCAACCACACAACCGAATCACGGACAGAACCGAAAGACGGAAAACGACGGAAAACGGCACCTAGAGGGGCTCGGCCGAAACCGACCGCACCAAGGTGGCCGGCCACCTTGTGCCAAGGCAACAGTAAGCGAGTTGCCTATAATAGGCCCCCCTTTGTTCATTGAAGGCGTTGGCAAAATTTTGGCAGCGAAGCTCTGCTGGATTCAAGGGCTCCAGAAACTTAAAAGATTGAAGCGCTTTGGACTTTGAGGCCACTTGGCTCTTCGCAGCATCTGCGTGCTCGGCGCATCGTCAACGCCCAAAATAAGGCAGCGTTCGAGAGCCGAAACCGGCGGATTCTCATATCCACGCTAGTCATCCTCCGCGATCAAAGCTTGCGCCTTTGATCCCCGATGCAACTAAGTTGCACTATTTCCTTGGCCGAAAATAGTACCCTCGGCTTATTATATTCCTTGTGCGCAAAACTATACCCATCAGTACTGCCGTAGGATCTGGCCGCCGATACTAGATCGTGCGGTAGCGTCCACGATAAACGCCCGGCGCAAGGCGCAACAACCCACCAAAGCGAGGTGACCGCAAAACAGGACCGCTCGCCCGATTCGTTTCGAAAGGAAAGTTGTAATCTTTTTCTTTTTCTTTGCATTTATCCGTTTGTAACCGACTTATAAAAAGACCGGGATCTTTGTTAATCGATTAAATTATTATAAGAGTGGCTGGAATGCCGGCAATCAATGAAGCAACACAATTTTTTCTCGCGAAACAGTCTGCCGACCACCAGTGAGCCGCCAGATCTCGTGCGAGATTGAGAGCGTCGCGACGCGCATCTCAATCTCGATCGTGGAGGCCAGGCTCGAATACAGAGTTCGACCAGCAGAAGTTCGAGGAATACTTGTCGTCCTCGTCCGGATCAACCCGCACCCCCAAGTCCAAAAAGTTCTCCTCCAGGAGAAAAACTCGTTGGTATGAAGACGTTGAAAACACCAACGAAGATCTCGCCCCGTTTGATGCCAAAGTCGCATCGGGTGAGATTTCTCCAATTCCCAACCAGGGCAGATCTGCTCTGGCCAACCCTTCTGCCGCAAAGGGCGTGATGACTCTCTCGAAGAGAGCCCGCCAAAGGCAACGTCAACGCCTTGCGAAACAATTCGTAAAGGCCATGGAGTCAGTTGACGGGATCCGCTACAACGCGGATCTGAAGAACAAGAGAGGCAAACAACCTCAACAACAGATGAACGGCGCCTCTTCCAAGCCGCCAACAATGGAATGGGTCTGTGTCAAACGGAATCGTTCAACACTGGAAGAACGTATCCGCAAATGCCGTGCACTATTAGCGCAGGCGCGGGCTCAAGCCGAAGAAGCCCGTAGAAAGATGCAGAAAGAGGTAGCCAAGAAGCCGCCACCAACTCGCAAAGTTTGGAGGCCTAAGTCTGAAGCGGCGGTTCAGACCAAAAAGCAGCAACTGCAAGTTCAACTTCCGGTGAATCAATCCAAACCGCTGATGATTTCTACAACTGCTCCGGGAGATCCCGCAGGACCATCTCAGAAAAGGAAGTCGGTTTTGGAGCGCCTCGGTCCACTTCCCAAGGAGCGAGGCAAAGCTCCAGTTCAGGAACGTTTGGGCCCAATGAAGAAGCCCCGAACGATTCAACACGTTGGGGGTCGCCACAACCCTCAATATGACGAGGAAATCAGGGCAACTAAGCGCACTACGCTGCGCATTGAAGTTCAGGAGCCTGTTGAGAATTCACGCCCACAAAGGCGTGTGTCGAGACGCGTGACTCTTGAAAGCTCGAAGAAGGTAGTTCGCTATCGGAAGGAAACGTTATCGTCTGATGATGATTGCGTTATACCTGAGAAATCGTGCCAACACACGATAAGTTGCTCCGACTTTCAAACAGAAGAGCTGTACTATCGTGCTGAGGGTACGAGCAAAGCCAGAAAGAGAAGTCCTCGAAGACTAGAAACTCAGTGCCCTTGTTCAAAGCTCATTCGGGCGGTATTATCGGAGTACAACTGCACCAATACAGTCCCCGAAAGGGTTTCGGTCTTCGAAAGGCTCAGTACTGAAACACGAAGCGCCAAAACCAAGGCATAGGCGTTTCCGACGGAGTAGAAGGATAGTCGAAGACAGGGAATTTCCGAGGGTCACCACCAATATGACCAGCAAAGGGACATCAGCACGGGATAATTTCGAGTCGATTCTGAAGGCATCCCAGCGTATAACCCGTCTGCAGTCTGGAGCCATCAAACGAAAAACTTGCGGTAGGGTTCGGACAAGGGTACCTTCAGAAGATGAAGAGTCGGACGCCGGCTCGGCGGTCGCATTTGACAACACAGTATCCAGCGAGGGGCAACCTCGCGAGGCACTTATGATAAGTGCAGAACAAGTGGCTAAGATGCTTGAAGAAGCCATGATTAAACAACAGAAGACCTTCAGGTTTGAAATGCAGATGGCCATGCAGAACATGAGAGAAATGCATGAGCAACAAATTCAGACACTGACGAACCAGCAAGGCGAACCAAGCCGCCGTAACCAGGTCGTTCAGGAAGAGGAGCACACGCATACGGATGAAGCTCATAATGCCAATAATCCTCCCGTCAATGCAGGGGGTGGTAATGAGAATGCTAGTCGTAATGCCACACTTCCGCCTCAGAATCGTGCTAACAAAAACACAGGCGAAAGTCTGAAGATCAAAAACCTCGAGAACAAGATCAATACGTTGATTTCTGCTCAAGAGGTGAAGAAAACATGTATTCCTTGTCCATATCCAAGAGAATGGGAATCAATCCCATATCCGGCAAAGTTCAACTTAATCAACTTCACGCCGTTTGATGGAAAGGGTTCACCCACTCAACATGTGATTTATTTCAAATCACACCTGGGGGTAATCTCCGGCAATGAACCTCTGATGGTGCGGTCATTCGTCGGCACTCTTCGCGGAGCCGCCTTCGATTGGTATCGCCGCCTCAAGCCAGGTAGCGTGAACAGCTGGGACGATATGGAGACCATGTTCCTCACCAATTTCTTCGACGACGACACCGAGATATCTATCAGATCATTGCTCGATGAGAAGCAGAAGGACGGGGAATTAGTCGACACCTTCGTCAAAAGGTTCCGGAACAAAGCGATGAATTGCCGGGACCCGATCACCGAGGAATTCATTCTCCAGACTTGCCAAGGCACATGCTAATGCAGTTGATGCTAAATCAAACTTTCCAATTGCAACCTCAGCAACAGCAGCAGCAAAGAGCGCCACAACAATCGCAGCCGCAATGGCAACAATGGTCTCAGAAGAAAAGAGCGGAGCCGAGATTTCCTAAGGTGTACTCCTTCAAAGATGACGAGGTGCCCGGCATCTTCAAGTACCTGTTGGAGAACAACAAAATCCAACTGCCGGCGATCGTGGATCAAGAGGGGGCTAGCAAAGTGACGGATCCGAAGTATTGCGCATACCATAGAGCGGTCCACCACCCTACGAAGTCATGCTTCCACCTCAAGGATAAAATCCAGGCATTAATTGATGTAGGCGTCATAACCCCGAAGCCGTCCAAGAATGTGGGAGCAAATGCAGTGTCAATCAGCTTTGGATCGGTGCCCACAACATGGTTCGAGCCGAAACGCGTCACCAAAGTGGGAATGAAGACGGTGAATGATGACCCACATGGACAGTGCCAAAAGGGACTTGTGCCACACACAGCCCCGAACGGCGAAATCCTCTGGGTTCATCTGGATCTCATTAGAGATGAGCAGTGAGCGACATCCTCGAAAAGAAAGGGTAAAGGCAAGTCCTGCAATGGTACTTCCGCAATTTTCGAAGAAGATGGCGACGAAGCTCCTGTTTTCCCGCTTTCTGAAGAAGAACAAGAAGTTTTTGCCACTAGAAGCGGAAACCAGTACCACTTCAACTATCCGTCACCTAGTGATCAGTTAGCTGAGCAGGGGGTGACTAAACAGGAACCAGCCAAAACTCTCACAGAGCTGGGGGTGATTACGGTTCCTTAACCGATTGAAGATGCTCGACGACAGCCGGCGGATAAACAAAAACCCCAGGAAGTACAGAATTCGAAGCAGTCTCATTTCAGTCGTCCGATTGGAAGGGATAAACCGGAGAGCTCAATTAGCCAATATTCCAGTGCGGATAACGTTGTATGAGTTGCTGCGGTTGTCTAAGGAGACTAGGGAAGCCTTACGAGAAGCCTTGGCTGATTCTGAAGCATTCCTCACTCGGGTCAAACCGGCACCTGAAGAGTTAGAACTGTCAATGCAACACTGCAACATAGCGGCTAAGAACCTTCCCTGCATCACCTTCACTAAAGAGGATATGCAGACGAAGAATTCAAACCATGATCAGCCCCTATATTTCATCGGATACATTGGCTCCAGCGAAGTCAACCGAATCCAAGTGGATCCGGGTTCCGCTGTGAGCATTATGCCGCTTCGCCTTATGCATAGCCTTGGCATTCCAGTCAGCAAATTGGCATCTACAGGCATGGTCATTTACGGATTCAACACCAGCGGATCAAGGCCTTTGGGAAAGATCCGGATAAAGTGCCAAATGGGTGATATGAAGACGGAGGTCACGTGTTACGTGATTGATGCTGAGACATCATATAACTTACTACTAGGTCGACCTTGGATCCATAGTAATGTTATAGTTCCTTCCACCCTACATCAATGTCTGAAATATGTCGACACTGGTGGAAGGGTCAGGACGGTGGTCGCGGATAAACAACCATTTAAAGGGTTTGAGAATTATTTCACTGATTCTCTTCTTTATGGTAACGAATCCGACACGGAACCATCAGTCCAGGGCACGGACAGCGGAGAAGAAGCTGATTCCGAAGCCGGATTCGATTACCATGGTGGGTTTGTTTTAAATGACATTGTACCCTTTGTAATCAATCTTGACGATGAACAATCGTCAGATAGAGGTTGTAACTGGCAACTTGCCGATATTGAAATAAAAGATGATTTAGAGTACTCGTTGTCTCTTGATGATGCGACAAAAGGACTACACGATAATCCTGATTTACATACGCCGCTCCGATCATCTTATGTAACAAAGAAACGCCTCCAGCATTCCTTCGGAACAACCCTGGTCGTGCTTGCCAAAACAGGAGTCGAAAAAGAGGTGATTTATGGTAAAGGAGAGAATTTTCCATTACCAGATCATTTCCTAAGAGAAGACGAAGAGGAAGAAAAACCTGGTCGATATTTATCTAAGTATAGTCCTAAAGCGCGCAAGCTCATGGAAAAACAGGGATATGATTTCACACTCGGAGAAGGCTTATACTTTGATCGAGGTTCCCGTATCCCAGCTAAAGCAGCATATGTGCCAAAAGGGAAACCGGATGATTATTACCGTCACAAAAGAGGCTTAGGCTATGTTTCCTCGTCTGATGATGAATGTGGTTGGCAAATTATCGATCAAATTGCTAACAAAACTAAGAACGGATACTCTTCTGATTCTTCAGCTGGGGATTCCGACGCAAGTTTGGGGGAGGTGTTCAAGAAACTGATGTCGCATATGACTACGGTCAATCCTGTGACGATAGAAGACGACGATCAAATGCCAACGTGGGAAGATCCATGGGTTCATCACCTAAACATGCAGTACGGCGATAGGTTCGAACAAAGAGAACCACCCACTGAAGATAAAATAGTCCAAGTTAACATGGGTGACGAGGCCAACCCAAAGCCCATATTCATCAGTGACAGCCTTCCCCCAAATGAGAAGGAGGAGTTAATTGCTCTCATCAGGGAGTATATTGACGTCTTCGCTTGGAACTATGAAGATATGCCAGGGCTCGACCCCAATGTGGCAATGCACCGCCTCGATATCAAGCCGGATGCCAAACCTGTCAAACAACAGCAAAGACGGTTTCGTCCGCAGATTATGGAAGCCATTGAGGCAGAGGTTAAGAAATTGATCGAATCAGGATTTATCCGAGAGGAGCAACATCCAGACTGGCTAGCCAACATTGTTCCAGTCATGAAGAAGAACGGTAAAATCAGGATTTGCATCGACTTCAGGGACCTGAATACGGCATGTACAAAAGACGATTTTCCTCTCCCAATCACAGATGTCATTATCGACAATACATGTGGATTTGAGAGAATGTCTTTTATGGATGGTTTTTCAGGATATAACCAAATCAAGATGCACCCAGATGACGAGAAGCATACAGCGTTCAGAATGCCTCTTGGTGTCTTTTGCTACACGGTGATGCCTTTCGGTCTAAAGAATGCAGGCGCCACGTACCAGCGAGCAATGACTAAGATTTTCCAAGAACATCTCAGGAAAACAGTCGAATGCTACGTTGATGATTTGGTTGTAAAAAGCCGCAACAAAGAAGATCACATCAAGGACTTGAAGACGATGTTCGATCTCATGCGGAGTCATCAATTGAAGATGAACCCCACTAAATCCTTCCTTGGAATGTCCAGCGGAAAATTCCTTGGATTCGTCGTCACCACTAAAGGTATACATATCGATTCTGATAAGGTGAAGGCGATACATGAACTGCAACCCCCTAGAAATCTAAGAGAGCTGAGAGGATTGCAAGGGCGTTTAGCTTACATCCGGTGGTTCATCTCAAATCTTTCTGGGAAGTGCCAACCATTCTCTAAGCTAAACAAGAAAGGTGTGTCATTTATTTGGGACGACGCCTGCCAAAAAGCATTCGAAGATATCAAAACCTATCTGACGAATCCTCCTGTTCTCGTTGCACCAAAATCAGGTAAACCGTTCTTGATTTACCTCAAGGCGATGAACCACTTGATAAGTGCTTTACTAGCACAAGACGATGATAATGGTCACGAACAGGCAGTCTATTACCTAAGTCGGACCTTGATAGGCGCCGAGTCTCGATATCCGATAATTGAGAAAGAATGCCTCGCATTAGTATTCGCAATGCAAAAGATGCGGCATTACTTGGTTGGGCAGAAGATTTACGTCATTTCCAATGTTAATCCAGTACGGGTATTTATGACACAACCGGCCTCTATGAATTGGCGGTTAGCGAAGTGGGCCCTTCTCCTATCCCAATACGATTTCAATTCAAACAGCAGAAGTCGATCAAAGGGTAGGCGATTTGTGATCTTTTGGCGGCAAACCCAACAACAGATACGGCAGAAGTATATGATGACTTGCTGGACAAAACCCACGAAGTTAACACTACATCTCACCAACAAGTGTGGCAATTATACTTTGATGGTGCTTCAAGAGCAGTTAATAGGGCAGTCACCCCCGGATATCCCAAAGTCTCCTCTGGAGTTGGAGTGGTCTTAATTTCCCCGGGGAAGCATGTGATGCCTCGGGCTTATTCACTAACTAGTTCGTGTTCCAATAACGTAGCCGAATACAACGTACTTCTCATTGGACTCAGTTTCTCCAAAGAGCTGGGGGTCGAATATCTCGAAGCTTTTGGGGATTCTCAACTGATAGTCAACCAAGTCCGTGGAGAGTATGAAGTCAGGAACCAAGACCTGATCCCGTACCACCAGGAGGCCATCAAAATGGCAGATTTTTTTGAAGAATTCTATATTGAATACACCCCCCGTCTCCAGAACGCTTATGCGGATGCACTGGCAGCACTAGCGGTATCACTTGCGCAGCCTCCCAAAACTGAGCTGTTAGTCACAGTGAGGACGCATCAGCTCTGCATACCCATATACGATATGGATATTGAAGAGGAAGACGATAGAGACATAAGCGCCAAGGAGGTGAACTCAACTCGAATTGGGTCTGAGTCCCGAGATTGGTGTTTTTCCCATCATTGACTACGTCCAGTATGGTATTTTGCCAGAGGATGTAAAAGAAAGAGAATCAATCCGCCGAAGAGCGCCAAGATTCTTCTATAATACCGAGACCCAATCGAATACGCACGAGAATGCCACGCTTGCCAGATACATGCGAATTATATGCATCAACCGCCAGAGCAGTTGCACACGTCAACCACGTCTTGGCCGTTCGAGACATGGGGCATGGACATCGTCGGTCCTATTTTTCCCCCTTCAGTCAAAGGGGATCGATTCATTCTCGCAATCACGGATTACTTTTCAAAGTGGACTGAAGCAATTCCGCTTAGAGAAGTGAAGACAAACAACGTCATCAATTTTTGCAAACATCATGTCATATACCGACACGGCGTGCCAAGACGGATCATTCATGACAATGGTCCACAGTTCATAAGCAACGCCTTCGTCAGGTTTTGTGGCAAGTTCAAAATTCAAGATGTTTCGTCAACAGCTTATTATCCCGCTGCGAATGGATTAGCTGAGGCATTTAACAAGACGATCATTAAAATCCTATCAAAGCTCATGAAGACCAATAAACGAGACTGGGACGATAAACTCGGTGAAGCACTCTGGGCTTATCGCACCACCATAAGCACACCCATAGGGGCTACCCCATATTCGTTGGTATACGGATGTGAAGCTGTACTACCATTGGAGATTCAAATCCCATCCCTTCGGATCGCCCTCGCAACCGAGATGACGACATCAGAAATGTCTCGAAGAACTCGAAAGGTTGGATGAAAAGCGCTTGGAAGCTCAACAACACATTGAGTTTTATCAAGCCAGAATATCTAGGGCCTTCAACAAAAGAGTCCGACAGAGAAGCTTCAAGGAAGGAGATCTGGTCCTCGCTGCTCGCCGACCGATAATCCTCAACTCCAAGAAGAAAGGTAAATTTGAACCCAAATGGGAATGACCATTTGTGATAGACACAGTCTACTCGAATGGCGCATATCGCCTGACACTCAAGAGGGCACCAGGCAACTAATGCCAATAAATGGGAAGTTCCTGAAAAAGTACTATCCCTAGTACATTCAGGATAACCCATTTACCGGAAAGTTCCTTGAAGAATATTACACTTAATATTCTAGAGGATAACCCAAAATAATTTTCACCACCAAAATCCCTCACTGATCAATTTCAATTGACAGTGAATCCACCAAAAGTGTCTTTCTGGCCCTCTTGACTCTTTCCATGAACAAGAGGTCCACTTTCAGTTCAGAGTCCTCTTTCGATAAACGAAAGAACTCCTTTGTTTTCTCTTTGGTTAAGCCTTCTCATGGTTATAACCGAAGTTGAAATTTCTTTTCGATAAACGAAAAAACTCATCTTCCAATTAGATAACCAAGCCTATAAAAGGTAAGTTTATCTAGATTTTCCAGATTCTCGGAGTGGAGATCCCACTCCTAGTTTCTTTTGCGCTGGAAATAGAATATAAAATTCTTCCTTTCCAGAATCAAGGAATAGAATATAAAATTCTTCCTTCCTTATATTCGGGTTCGCCTTCACCCTAAAAGAAGACCGGGAAACAGAATATAAAATTCTTCCTTTCCCACATCAATCTTTTCCAAAACTTATCAATCTAGGATTCATCCTAGGAAGTTTATCCCGAATCCTAAGCAGGGATAAGTCTGCGCCTAACACGCGCTGCCGGTTTAGTCTTTTTTTGTAGAAAAAGACACTAGAGTTTGATTCTGGGGTATTCTATCCTGAAACCTAAGCAAGGATAAGTCTGCGCTTAACACGCGCTGCCGGTTAGTTCTTAACCGTTAAAAAGAACACCCGTTCGCATATTCAACATTGTGGCAGGGTGGTATTAATAAAACCAAAAACCAAGCCTTACACGCATGGGGAATTTCATCCTGAATCCTAAGAAAGGATATGCCGACGCCTAACACGAGAAAAAAGACACTAGAGTTCGATTCTGGGGTATTTTATCCCGAAGCCTAAATAGGGATAAGTCAGCATCTAATACACGTTGCTGGGTAGCCTATTCCCATAACAATGGCGAAGTCTATATATTCGAAGTCATAGCAACAAATCTCAGAGGATTCAATCTCTGAACGCAACGTTACATGCGAACGGACTTAAAACAATCCGCATGCTAGCCCGACTCAAACGGTAGTCGGTAAAGGCTAATCAAATCCGTTGAAGGCTGGGGGTTAGCCAAAAACCATAAAGTCAACGCCTAACACGCGTCGCTGGGTAGTCTATTCCCGTGAGAAAGACGAAGTCTACGTATTCAATATCGTAGCACTAAGAGCGTTAACTCTCTTAGCACAACGTCACATGCGGAACGGATTTACATAATCCGCATGCTAGCCCGACTCAAACGGTAGTCGGTAAAGGCTCATCAAACCCGTTGATGGCTGAGAATTTGCCAAAAATTCTATAAATACGAGTCATAGATGTATCAACTCCGTAGATTGGTCTCGTGACTCGAGTATCCGCCACACTCCAATTCCTTAAGAGCTTAAACTGTGTATACTCCAGCTTGGGCGCCAGATAATGCGTTGTAATGAAGCTTAGACACCAGACAACGCGTCACAAGGAAGCTCAAACGCCGGACAACGCGTTATAAATGAAGATTCAACACCGACGACCGATGATCAGTTCTATGTTGAAATAACCAACTCGAGCTAAAAAGTCAGAAAATTGAGAATCGACTTCAAATTCAAAATTCCGACAGACGGTCAGACAATAAATGCAGCACCGGAACCCTTACAGACATTCGACAAAGCACCGAACAGCCTGGGGGACTGAAGAAACCAAGAATGGAAGCCACTCCAAATATCCCGTCGTAACCAATCGAAGAATGGGACAATCATATCCAAAGTATTCCAGACTCTTCTATAAAAGAACAAGGCTGAAATACTTTGGAGGGGGTATCTGTAGGCGTATAAAACTGCCTATAGGTCCCTTAACACAGCTCGACGACGCCGATTCGACGAACCGACCATCGGGCGACATATCAGACATGATTTTTAGTCCACAACACCGAAGCCAAGTGATACACGACAAAACGGTATAACGAGGCTAACGAACCGCACACAAACAACGGAATAAATCCACTCGCGTGCGGAATTTAGCTAACGGGTTGAGGAATCAACGAGTTATCCAACTAAGAGCGGACTCGGACGAATCACGATCAAATCAAGATCAGTTTCGGACTCGAACTCAGAAGTGGATTCACTACCAAATCAGGTCAACAAATCGAGTCTGAACAAGTCAACCACACAACCGAATCACGGACAGAACCGAAAGACGGAAAACGAAGGAAAACGGCACCTAGAGGGGCTCGGCCGAAACCGAGCCACCTCAAGGTGGTGGTCGGTGCGAGGCCACTCAGGGTGGCTCGTGGGCCGAGCATACGCAAGGTGCTGGCCCCCTTGTGCCAGGACAGTAAGGGTTGCCTATAAATAGGCACCCCTTGGTTCATTTTGAAGGGTTGGAAAATTTGGAGGCGAAGCTCTGCTGGATTCAAGGCTCAGAACTTAAAAAGATTGAAGCTTTGAGGACTTGCTCTTCCAGATCCGGTGCTCGGCGATCGTCAACGCCAGATAAGGCAAGAGTTCGAGAGGTACCGGATCTCAGATCCATGTAGTCATTCTCCGGATCAAAGCTTAGCCTTTGATCCCGAGAACTAAAGGCTACTATTTCCTTGGCGAAATAGTACCCTCGGCTATTATTTCCTTGGCGAAATAATACCCGTCATACTGCGTAGATCCAACCGGATCTAGATCGCGTGGTGGTCCACGGATAAACCCCGGCGCAGGCGAAGAACCCACAAAGCGAGTGACCGCAAAACAGGAGCTCGCGATTCGTTCGAAAGGAAAGTTGTAATCTTTTTTATTTTTCTTTGATTTCGTTGTAACCGGATCTTATAAAAAGACCGGATCTTTGTAATCGATAAATTATTACAAGAGTGTGCAATGGAATCAATGAAGAACATAATTTTTCCCGCGAACACACAGTAACAAGTATTTTCTAGCTTTGTTTTCGTTTGGGTTTTTGGTCTTTTTCTTTGGTTTCTTGGGGTACATATATACCCCATACCCTCTAACTTCTGGGGGTAACTTAAGAAAATTGTTTAAACAAGTTTAAGGGTGTTTGTTGTTTGTTTAAGAGAGTTTTTACAAGTTTAGTTTTTGAAGAGAATTTCACAAGAGCAAGTGGAGATCATCTATTTGGTGTTTGAGCATTCAACTCTTCTCCCTCTCTCTATTTATCTATAGAGAAGTTTTCTAAACTCAATTTCTAGCATTGAATTTATATTGTTTGATTATCATTTTATTAAGCTTGTGTTTATATTGAGTTTAGTTTGATTTATTAAATCTCTTTGTTACACACACCCACTTGAGCTTATTGTATTTGCATTCATAGTATATTTAGGGTTGTGAGAGATTGTAATATTGAGTTGTGCTTAATTGAGTTCTCACTTTATTTAGAGAACAATTATTTGATTTCTGAGATTTAATTGTGAGGATTCACTTTGTAATTGTTCGCGGGAAAAATTGTGTTCTTCATTGATTCCATTGCACACTCTTGTAATAATTTATCGATTACAAAGATCCGGTCTTTTTATAAGATCCGGTTACAACGAAATCAAAGAAAAAGAAAAAAGATTACAACTTTCCTTTCGAACGAATCGCGAGCTCCTGTTTTGCGGTCACTCGCTTTGTGGGTTCTTCGCCTGTGCCGGGGTTTATCCATAGACCACCGCGCGATCTAGATCCGGTCGGATCTACGCAGTATGACGGGTATTATTTCGCAAAGGAAATAATAGCCGGGGGGGGATTAATTCACCAAGGAAATAATCGCCCTAGTTCTCGGGATCAAAGGCCAAGCTTTGATCCGGAGGATGACTACGTAGATCTGAGATCCGGTTCCTCTCAAACTCTTTCCTTATTTGGTGTTGACGATCGCCGAGCACCGGATCTGGAAGAGCAAGTCCTCAAAGTCCCAAAACTTCTATCTTTTTAAGTTCTGAGCCTTGAATCCAGCAGAGCTTCGCCTCCAAAAATTCCAACCTCTCAAAAATGAGCACTCAAGGGCCTATTTAAATATGGCAGTAAATCCGCCTCGGTGTTTGAGTTCAAATCCGTTCTATGGTTGGATGACTCGTTGACTCACTGAACTGTTAGCTTGATTCCGCATGCGAATGGATGTATTCCATTGTTTGCGTGTGGTTCGTTAGCTTCGTCGCCTCATCGCTTGGCTTTGGCGTTGTGGACTGACGCTCGTGTTTGGATACGTCGCCCGATGGTTCGTCGGTTTATGCCGAGCTGTGCTAAGGGATCTATAAGCAATTTTATACGCCTACAGATACCCCCTCCAAAGTATTTCAGCCTCGTTCTTTTATAGAAGAGTCTGGAATACTTTGGATATGATTGTCCCAACCTTCAGTCGGTGTAACGGGACCTTGGAATAGCTTCTGTTCTTGATTCCTTCAATCCTCCAGGCTATTCGGTGCTTTGTCGAATGTCTGTAAGAGTTCCGGTGCTGCATTTATTGTCTGACCATTTTATACGCCTACAGATACCCCCTCCAAAGTATTTCAGCCTCGTTCTTTTATAGAAGAGTCTGGAATACTTTGGATATGATTGTCCCAACCTTCAGTCGGTGTAACGGGACCTTGGAATGGCTTTTGTTCTTGATTCCTTCAATCTTCCAGGCTATTCGGTACTTTGTCGAATATCTGTAAGAGTTCCGGTGCTGCATTTACTGTCTGACCGTTGTCGGAATTTTAAAATTTATAGAATTTTTGGCAAATTCTCAGCCATCAACGGGTTTGATGAGCCTTTACCGACTATCGTTTGAGTCGGGCTAGCATGCGGATTAATCAAGTCCGTTCCGCATGTGACGTTAAGCTAAAAGAGTTAACCCCTTTAGTGCTACGATCTTGAATACGTAGACTTCGTCTTTCTCCTGTGAAAAGACTAAACAGCAACGTGTATCAGACGTTGACTTAGGATTTTTGGCAAATCCTCAGCCCTCAACGGATTTGACCCGTTCCGCATGTGACGTTAAGCTAAAAGAGTTAACCCCTTTAGTGCTACGATCTTGAATACGTAGACTTCGTCTTTCTCCTGTGAAAAGACTAAACAGCAACGTGTATGAGACGTTGACTTAGGATTTTGGCAAATCCTCAGCCTTCAACGGATTTGACGTGCTCTTACCGACTACCGTTTGAATCGGGCTTACATGCGGATTGTCTAAATCCGTTCCGCATGTGACGTTGTGCTAAGAGAGTTAACGCTCTTAGTGCTACGATATTGAATACGTAGACTTCGTCTTTCTCACGGGAATAGACTACCCGGCGACGCGTGTTAGGCGTTGACTTTAGGATTTTGGGCTAATCCCCAGCCTTCAACGGATTTGATTAGCCTTTACCGACTACCGTTTGAGTCGGGCTAGTATGTGGATTGTAACGCTGTGCTAAGAGAGTGAATTCTCTTAGCCCAGAATCGAACTCTGGTGTCTTTTTTCTTCGGAGAAAGACTAAACCGGCGACGCGTGTTAGGCGTCAGCATATTCTTTCTTAGGATTCAGGATGAAATTCCCCATGCGTGTAAGGCATGGATTTTGGTGTTATTAATAAGAACCTGTCACAATATTGAATATGTGAACGGGTGTTCTTTTTAACGGTTAAGAACTAACCGACAGCGCGGGTTAAGCGCAGACTTATCCTTGCTTAGGTTTCAGGATAGAATACCCCAGAATCAAACTCTGGTATCTTTTTCTACGGAAAAAGACTAAACCGACAGCGCGTGTTAGGCGCAGACTTATCCCTGCTTAGGATTCGGGATAAACTTCCTAGACTGGAATTCTAGTGTCTTCTTCAATCGGTGAAAGACTAAACCGGCAACGCGTGTTAGGCGTTGACTTATCCCTAATTAGGATTCGGGATAAAATTCCCCGTACCTGTGAGGCACAGATTTTGGGAGTT
>NC_033794.1:97832642-97841627 GCF_001876935.1 Asparagus officinalis
AAGTTCAACCTCCAAAACAATGAGCATCCAGATCTATTTATAGGCTCTGAACTATGCCCGGGCATCTAGGTGGCTCGGTTTTGGCCGAGCCTCCTGGCCACCGAGCCACCTAGAGGTGGCTCGGTTTTGGCCGAGTCCCCTTGGTGTTTGGGTTTTGCCTTTTTTTTCGGTCTCGTGGTTGATTTGGACTCTGATTTGTTGATCTGAACTCTGAGTTGGCAGTAAACCCGCTTCGTTGTTGATCCGGATTCTGATTTGACAGTCCGAATCCCAATATGGCAGTAAATCCGCCTTGGTGTTTGAGTTCAAATCCGTTCTATGGTTGGATGACTCGTTGACTCACTGAACTGTTAGCTTGATTCCGCATGCGAATGGATGTATTCCATTGTTTGCGTGTGGTTCGTTAGCCTCGTCGCCTCGTTAATCCGCTTCGTTGCGTGTCACTTGGCTTCGGCGTTGTGGACTGACGCTCGTGTTTGGATATGTCGCCCGATGGTTCGTCGGTTTGTGCCGAGCTGTGCTAAGGGACCTATAAGCAATTTTATATGCCTACAAATACCCCCTGCAAAGTATTTCAGTCTCGTTCTTTTATAGAAGAGTCTGGAATACTTTGGATATGATTGTCCCAACCTTCAGTCGGTGTAACGGGACCTTGGAATGGCTTTTGTTCTTGATTCCTTCAATCCTTCAGGCTATTCGGTGCTTCGTCGAATGTCTGTAAGGGTTCCGGTGCTGCATTTATTGTCTAACCGTCGTCGAAATTTTGAACTTGAAGTCAATTCCTGATTTTCTGATCTTTAGCTCGTGTTTGTTGGTTCAACATAGAACTGACCACCAATCATTGACGTTGAGTCTTTATTCATGACGCGTTATCCGGTGCCCAAGCTGGAGTATACACAGTTTAAGCTCTTAAGGAATTGGAGCATGGCGGACACTCGAGTCACGAGACCAATCTACGGAGTTGATACATCTATGACTCGTATTTATAGAATTTTTGGCAAATTCTCAGCCATCAACGGGTTTGATGAGCCTTTACCGACTATCGTTTGAGTCGGGCTAGCATGCGGATTATTCAAGTCCGTTCCGCATGTGACGTTAAGCTAAAAGAGTTAACCCCTTTAGTGCTACGATCTTGAATACGTAGACTTCGTCTTTCTCCTGTGAAAAGACTAAACAGCAACGTGTATGAGACGTTGACTTAGGATTTTGGCAAATCCTCAGCCTTCAACGGATTTGACGTGCTCTTACCGACTACCGTTTGAATCGGGTTTACATGCGGATTGTTTTAATCCGTTCCGCATGTGACATTGTGCTAAGAGAGTTAACGCTCTTAGTGCTACGATATTGAATACGTAGACTTCGTCTTTCTCACGGGAATAGACTACCCGGCGATGCGTGTTAGGCGTTGACTTTAGAGTTTTTGGCTAACCCACAGCCTTCAACGGATTTGATTAGCCTTTACCGACTACCGTTTGAGTCGGGCTAGCATGCGGATTGTTTTAAGTCCGTTCGCATGTAACGTTGCGTTCAGAGATTGAATCCTCTAAGATTTATTGCTATGACTTCGAATACATAGACTTCGCCATTGTTATGGGAATAGGCTACCCAGCAACGTGTATTAGACGCTGACTTATCCCTATTTAGGCTTCGGGATAAAATACCTCGGAATCGAACTCTGGTGTCTTTTTCTATGGAGAAAGACTAAACCGACGACGCGTATTAGGCGTCAGCATATTCTTTCTTAGGATTCAGGATGAAATTCCCCATGCGTGTAAGGCATGGATTTTGGTGTTATTAATAAGAACCTGCCACAATGTTGAATATGTGAACGGGTGTTCTTTTTAACGGTTAAGAACTAACCGACAGCGCGGGTTAAGCGCAGACTTATCCTTGCTTAGGTCTCAGGATAGAATACCCCAGAATCGAACTCTAGTGTCTTTTTCTATGAAAAAAGACTAAACCGGCGACGCGTGTTAGGCGCAGACTTATCCTTGCTTAGGTCTCAGGATAGAATACCCCAGAATCGAACTCTGGTGTCTTTTTCTACAGAAAAAAACTAAACCGGCGACGCGTGTTAGGCGCAGACTTATCCTTGCTTAGGTCTCAGGATAGAATACCCCAGAATCGAACTCTGGTGTCTTTTTCTACGGAGGCAGCGCGTGTTAGGCGCAGACTTATCCCTGCTTAGGATTCGGGATAAACTTCCTAGGATGAATCCTAGATTGATAGATTCTTAGAAAAGGTTGGTGCGGGAAAGGAAGAATTTTATATTCTATTTCCCGGTCTTCTTTTAGGGTGAAGGCAGAACCCGAATATAAGGAAGGAAGAATTTTATATTCTATTCCCTGATTCTGGAAAGGAAGAATTTTATATTCTATTTCCAGCGCAAAAGAAACTGGGAGTGGGATCTCCACTCCAAGAATCTGGAAAATCTAGATAAACTTACCATTTATAGGCTTGGTTATCTAATCGGAAGATGAGTTCTTCGTTTATCGAAGTGGAATTTCAACTTCGGTTATAACCACGAGAAGGCTTAACCAAAGAGAAAAAGAATAGAGTTCTTTCGTTTATCGAAAAGGGACTCCGAACTGAAGGTGAACCTATTGTTCATGGAAAGAGTCAAGAGGGTCAGAAAGACATTTTTGGTGGACTCACTGTCAATTGGAATTGATCAGTGATGGACTTTGGTGGTGAAAATTATTTTGGGTTATCCTCTAGAATATTAAGTGTAATATTCTTCAAGGAACTTCCCAGTAAATGGGTTATCCTGAATGTACTAGGGATAGTACTTTTTCAGGAACTTTCCATTTATTGGCATTAATTGCCTGTCGCCCTCTTGAGTAATTAGGCGATATGCGCCGTTTGAGTAGACTGTGTCTATCACAAACGGTCCTTCCCATTTGGGTTCAAATTTACCTTTCTTCTTGGAGTTGAGGATTATCGGTCGGCGAGCAGCGAGGACCAGATCTCCTTCCTTGAAGTTTCTCTGTCGGACTCTTTTGTTGAAGGCCCTAGATATTCGGGCTTGATAAAACTCAATTTGTTGTTGAGCTTCCAAACATTTTTCATCCAACCTCTCGAGTTCTTCAAGACGTTTTTGATGTTGTTCTTCGGTTGTCATCTCAGTTGCGAGAGCGATCCGAAGAGATGGGATTTGAATCTCCAATGGTAGCACAGCTTCACATCCGTATACCAACGAATATGGGGTAGCTCCCGTAGGTGTGCGTATGGTGGTGCGATAAGCCCAGAGTGCCTCCCCATTCGCCGAGTTTATCGTCCCAGTCTCGTTTATTGGTCTTCACGAGCTTTGATAGGATTTTAATGATCGTCTTGTTAAACGCCTCAGCTAATCCATTCGCAGCGGGATAATAAGTTGTTGATGAAACATCTTGAATCTTGAACTTGTCACAAAACCTGACGAAGGCGTTGCTTATGAACTGTGGACCATTGTCATGAATGATCCGTCTTGGCACGCCGTGTCGGTATATGATATGATGCTTGATGAAATTGATGACGTTGTTCGTCTTCACTTCTCTAAGTGGAATCGCTTCAGCCCACTTTGAAAAGTAATCTGTGATTGCGAGAATGAATCGATCACCTTTGACTGAAGGGGGGAAAATAGGACCGACAATGTCCATACCCCATGTCTCGAACGGCCAAGACGTGGTTGACGTGTGTAAACGCTCTGGTGGTTGGTGCATATAATTTGCATGTATTTGACAAGCATGACACTCTCGGGCGTATTCGATTGCGTCACGAATCATTGTTGGCCAAAAATATCCCATTCTCCTAATACGATCATACAGTTTGGGACTAGGCTGGTGTGCACCACATTCTCCTTCGTGTGCTTCCTTAAGAACTTCTTCTGCTTCTTTGTTCGAAAGGCATCGGAGTAACAAACCATCATACCCTCTACGGTATAACGTATGGGTCTCGGTATTGTAGAAGAATCTTGGTGCTCTTCGGCGGATTGATTCTCTTTCTTTTACATCCTCTGGCAAAATACCATACCGGACGTAGTCAATGATGGGAAAACGCCAATCTCGGGACTCAGACCCAATTCGTGTTGAGTTCACCTCCTTGGCGCTTATGTCTCTATCGTCTTCCTCTTCAATATCCATATCGTATATGTGTATGCAGAGCTGATGCGTCCTCACTGTGACTAACAGCTCAGTTTTGGGAGGCTGCGTAAGTGATACCGCTAGTGCTGCCAGTGCATCCGCATAAGCGTTCTGGAGACGAGGGATATATTCAATAAAGAATTCCTCAAAAGATTCTGCCATTTTGATGGCTTCCTGGTGGTACGGGATCAATTCCTGGGTTCCTGACTTCATACTCTCCACGGACTTGGTTGACTATCAATTGAGAATCCCCAAAAGCTTCGAGATATTCGACCCCCATCTCCTTGGCGAAACTGAGTCCAATGAGAAGTGCGTTGTACTCGGCTACGTTATTGGAGCACGGACTAGTTAGTGAATAAGCTCGAGGCATCACATGCTTCCCCGGAGAAATTAAGACAACTCCAACTCCGGAGGAGACTGTAGAACATCCGAGGGTTATTGCCCTATTAACTGCTCTCGAAGCACCATCGAAGTATAATTGCCATACTTGTTGGTGCGACGTAGTGTTAACCTCGTGGGTTTCGTCCGGCAAGTCATCATATACTTCTGCCGTATCTGTGGTCGGGTTTGACGCCAAAAGATCGCAAATCGCTTGTCCTTTGATCGACTTCTGCTGTTTGAAGTGCAAATCGTATTAGGACAAGAGAAGGGCCCACTTCGCTAACCGCCAATTCATAGAGGCCGGTTGTGTCATAAATACTCGTACTGGATTAATGTTAGAAATGACGTAAATCGTCTGTCCAACCAAGTAATGCCGCATCTTTTGCATTGCGAATACTAATGCGAGGCATTCTTTCTCAATCATCGGATATCGAGACTCGGCGCCTATCAAGGTCCGACTTAGGTAATAGACTGCCTGTTCGTGACCATTATCATCGTCTTGTGCTAGTAAGGCACTTATCGAGTGGTTCATCGTCTTGAGATAAATCAAGAACGGTCTACCTGATTTTGGTGCAACTACAACAGGAGGATTCGCCATATATGTTTTGATATCTTCGAATGCTCTTTGGCAAGCGTCATCCCAAATAAATGATACGCCTTTCTTGTTTAGTTTGGAGAACGGTTGGCACTTCCCAGAAAGATTCGAAATGAACCGCCGGATGTAAGCTAAACGCCCTTGCAATCCTCTGAGCTCTCTTAGATTTCTAGGGGGTTGCAGTTCGTGTATCGCCTTCACCTTATCAGGATCGATATGTATACCTTTAGTGGTGATGACGAATCCAAGGAATTTTCCGCTGGACATTCCAAGGAAGGATTTAGTGGGGTTCATCTTCAATTGATGACTCCGCATGAGATCGAACATCGTCTTCAAGTCCTTGATGTGATCTTCTTTGTTGCGGCTTTTTACAACCAAATCATCAACGTAGCATTCGACTGTTTTCCTGAGATATTCTTGGAAAATCTTAGTCATTGCTCGCTGGTACGTGGCGCCTGCATTCTTTAGACCGAAAGGCATCACCGTGTAGCAAAAGACACCGAGGGGCGTTCTGAACGCTGTATGCTTCTCGTCATCTGGGTGCATCTTGATTTGGTTATATCCTGAAAAACCATCCATAAAAGACATTCTCTCAAATCCGCACATATTGTCGATAATGACATCTGTGATTGGGAGAGGAAAGTCGTGCCGTGTTCAGGTCCTTGAAGTCGATACAAATCCTGATTTTACCGTTCTTCTTCATGACTGGAACGATATTGGCTAGCCAATCTGGATGTTGCTCCTCTCGGATAAATCCTGATTCGATCAATTTCTTAACCTCTGCCTCGATAGCTTCCATTATCTGCGTACGAAACCGTCTCTGCTGTTGTTTGACAGGTTTGGCATCCGGCTTGATATCGAGGCGGTCCATTGCTATATTGGGGTCGAGCCCTGGCATATCTTCATAGTTCCAAGCGAAGACGTCAATGTATTCTCTGATGAGAGCAATTAACTCCTCCTTCTAATTTGGGGGAAGGCTGTCACTGATGAATATGGGCTTTGGGTTGGCCTCGTCACCCATGTTAACTTGGACTATTTTATCTTCAGTGGGTGGTTCTCTTTGTTCGAACCTATCGCCGTACTGCATGTTTAGACGATGAACCCATGGATCTTCCCACGTTGGCATTTGATCGTTGTCTTCTATCGTCACAGGATCGACCGTAGTCATATGCGACATCAGTTTCTTGAACACCTCCCCCAAACTTGCGTCGGAATCCCCAGCTGAAGAATCAGAAGAGTATCCGTTCTTAGTTTTGTTAGCAATTTGATCGATAATTTGCCAACCACATTCATCATCAGACGAGGAAACATAGCCTAAGCCTCTTTTGTGACGGTAATAATTATCCGGTTTCCCTTTTGGCACATATGATGCTTTAGCTGGGATACGGGAACCTCGATCAAAGTATAAGCCTTCTCCGAGTGTGAAATCATATCCCTGTTTTTCCATGAGCTTGCGCGCTTCAGGAGTAAACTTAGATAAATGTCCACCATGTTTATCTTACTCTTCGTCTTCTCTTAGGAAATGATCTGGTAATGGAAAATTCTCTCCTTTACCATAAATCACCTCATTTTCGACTCCTGTTTTGGCAGGCACGACCAGGGTTGTTTCGAAGGAATGTTGGAGGCGTTTCTTTGTTACATAAGATGATCGGAGCGGCGTATGTAAATCAGGATTATCGTGTAGTCCTTTTGTCGCATCATCAAGAGACAACGAGTACTCTAAATCATCTTTTATTTCAATATCGGCAAGTTGCCAGTTACAACCTCCATCTGACGATTGTTCATCGTCAAGATTGATTACAAAGGGTACAATGTCATTTAAAACAAAACCACCATTGTAATCGAATCCGGCTTCGGAATCAGCTTCTTCTCTGCTGTCCGTGCCCTGGACCGATGGTTCCGTGTCGGATTCGTTACCATAAAGGAGAGAATCAGTGAAATAATTCTCAAACCATTTAAATGGTTGTTTATCCGCGACCACCGTCCTGACCCTTCCACCAGTGTCGAGATATTTCAGACACTGATGTAGGGTGGAGGGAACTATAACATTACTATGGATCTAAGGTCGACCCAGTAGTAAGTTATATGATGTCTCAGCATCAATCACGTAACACGTGACCTCCGTCTTCAGATCACCCATTTGGCACTTTATCCGGATCTTTCCCAAAGGCCTTGACCCGCTGGTGTTGAATCTATAAATGACCGTGCCTGTAGACGCCAATTTGCTGACTGGAATGCCAAGGCTATGCATAAGGCGAAGCGGCATAATGCTCACAGCGAAACCCGGATCCACTTGGATTCGGTTGACTTCGCTGGAGCCAATGTATCCGATGAAATATAGGGGCCGATCATGGTTTGAATTCTTCGTCTGCATATCCTCTTTGGTGAAGGTGATGCAGGGAATGTTCTTAGCCGCTATGTTGCAGTGTTGAATTGACAGTTCTAGCTCTTCAGGTGTCGGCTTGACCCAAGTGAGGAATGCTTCAGAATCAGCCAAGGCTTCTCGTAAGGCTTCGCTAGTCTCCTTAGACAACCGCAACAACCCATACAATGTTATCCGCACTGGAATATTGGCTAATTGAGCCATAATGTCGAAGACGCGCAGAGTTTTCGAATTCTCCGGTTTATCCCTTCCAATCGGACGACTGAAACGAGACTGCTTCGGATTCTGTACTTCCTGGGGTTTTTGTTTATCCGCCGGCTGTCATCGAGCATCTTCAATCGGTTTACGAACCGTAATCATCCCCAGCTTTGTGAGAGTTTTGGCTGGTCCCTGTTTAGTCACCCTCTGCTCAGCTAACTGATCACTAGGTGACGGATAGTTGAAGTGGTACTGGTTTCCGCTTCTAGTGGTAAAAACTTCTTGTTCTTCTTCAGAAAGAGGGAAAACAGGAGCTTCATCGCCATCTTCTTCGAAAATTGCGGAAGTACCATTGCAGGACTTGCCTTTACCCTTTCTTTTCGAGGAGGTCGCCCACTGCTCATCTCTAATGAGATCCGGATGAACCAAGAGAATTTCGCCGTACGGGGCTGTGTGTGGCACAAGTCCCTTTTGGCGCTGTCCATGTGGGTCATCATTCACCGTCTTCATTCCCACTTTGGTGACGCGTTTCGGCTCGAACCATGTTGTGGGCACCGATCCAAAGCTGATTGACACCGCATTTGCTCCAACATTCTTGGACGGCTTCGGGGTTATGACTCCAACATCAATTAGCGCCTGGATCTTGTCCTTCAGGTGGTAGCACGACTTGGTAGGGTGATGGACTGCTCTATGGTACGCGCAATACTTCGGATCCGTCACTTTGCTAGCCCCTTCTTGATCCACAATCGCTGGCAGCGCTGGATTTTGTTATTCTCCAACAGGTACTTGAAGATGCCGGGCACCTCGTCATCTTTGAAGGAGTACACCTTAGGAAATCTTGGCTCCGCTCTTTGCTTCTGAGACCGTTGTTACCATTGCAGCTGCGATTGTTGGGGCGCTCTTTGCTGCTGCTGTTGCTAAGGTTGCAATTAGAAAGTTTGATTAGCATCAACTGTATTAGCATGTGCCTTACCTTTCCCCCTTGGGTTGAAATTCTGTGCTGGAGCATTTGTCGCCTGTTGGCCTCTCTCCGCCTTCTTTCTCCTAAGGAATCGCTCAGCCTGCTCCCCTCGGACCTTCAGATCCTTCCACGTTTTGGACGGTGCTGTCCCCATCGCTTCTAACACATCCAAGGACAGATTATTATGGCAGGTCTGGAGAATGAATTCCTCGGTGATCGGGTCCCGGCAATTCATCGCCTTGTTCCGGAACCTTTTGACGAAGGTGTCGACTAACTCCCCGTCCTTCTGCTTCTCATCGAGCAATGATCCGATAGATATCTCGGTGTCGTCATCGAAGAAATTGGT
>NC_033794.1:97848999-97853963 GCF_001876935.1 Asparagus officinalis
TCTTTTGGACATGCCGTATTCAGGTCTCTGAAGTCAATGCAAATCCTGATTTTACCGTTCTTCTTCATGACTGGAACAATGTTGGCTAGCCAGTCTGGATGTTGCTCCTCTCGGATAAATCCTGATTCGATCAATTTCTTAACCTCTGCCTCAATGGCTTCCATAATCTGCGGACGAAACCGTCTTTGCTGTTGTTTGACAGGTTTGGCATCCGGCTTGATATCGAGGCGGTGCATTGCCACATTGGGGTCGAGCCCTGGCATATCTTCATAGTTCCAAGCGAAGACGTCAATATACTCCCTGATGAGAGCAATTAACTCCTCCTTCTCATTTGGGGGAAGGCTGTCACTGATGAATATGGGCTTTGGGTTGGCCTCGTCACCCATGTTAACTTGGACTATTTTATCTTCAGTGGGTGGTTCTCTTTGTTCGAACCTATCGCCGTACTGCATGTTTAGGTGATGAACCCATGGATCTTCCCACGTTGGCATTTGATCGTCATCTTCTATCGTCACAGGATTGACCGTAGTCATATGCGACATCAGTTTCTTGAACACCTCCCCCAAACTTGCGTCGGAATCCCCAGCTGAAGAATCAGAAGAGTATCCGTTCTTAGTTTTGTTAGCAATTTGATCGATAATTTGCCAACCACATTCATCATCAGACGAGGAAACATAGCCTAAGCCTCTTTTGTGACGGTAATAATCATCCGGTTTCCCTTTTGGCACATATGCTGCTTTAGCTGGGATACGGGAACCTCGATCAAAGTACAAGCCTTCTCCGAGTGTGAAATCATATCCCTGTTTTTCCATGAGCTTGCGCGCTTCAGGACTATACTTAGATAAATGTCGACCAGGTTTATCTTCCTCTTCGTCTTCTCTTAGGAAATGATCTGGTAATGGAAAATTCTCTCCTTTACCATAAATCATCTCTTTTTCGACTCCTGTTTTGGCAGGCACGACCAGGGTTGTTCCGAAGGAATGCTGGAGGCGTTTCTTTGTTACATAAGATGATCGGAGCGGCATATGTAAATCAGGATTATCGTGTAGTCCTTTTGTCGCATCATCAAGAGACAACGAGTACTCTAAATCATCTTTTATTTCAATATCGGCAAGTTGCCAGTTACAACCTCCATCTGACGATTGTTCATCGTCAAGATTGATTACAAAGGGTACAATGTCATTTAAAACAAAACCACCATTGTAATCGAATCCGTCTTCGGAATCAGCTTCTTCTCCGCTGTCCGTGCCCTGGACCGATGGTTCCGTATCGGATTCGTTACCATAGAGGAGAGAATCAGTGAAATAATTCTCAAACCCTTTAAATGGTTGTTTATCCGCGACCACCGTCCTAACCTCATTGTCAGTGTCGACATATGTAGGGTGGAGGGAACTATAACATTACTATGGATCCAAGGCCGACCCAGTAGTAAGTTATATGATGTCTCAGCATCAATCACGTAACACGTGACCTCCGTCTTCAGATCACCCATTTGGCACTTTATCCGGATCTTTCCCAAAGGCCTTGACCCGCTGGTGTTGAATCCGTAAATGACCGTGCCTGTAGACGCCAATTTGCTGACTGGAATACCAAGGCTATGCATAAGGCGAAGCGGCATAATGCTCACAGCGGAACCCGGATCCACTTGGATTCGGTTGACTTCGCTGGAGCCAATGTATCCGATGAAATATAGGGGCCGATCATGGTTTGAATTCTTCGTCTGCATATCCTCTTTGGTGAAGGTGATGCAGGGAATGTTCTTAGCCGCTATGTTGCAGTGTTGAATTGACAGTTCTAGCTCTTCAGGTGTCGGCTTGACCCAAGTGAGGAATGCTTCAGAATCAGCCAAGGCTTCTCGTAAAGCTTCCCTAGTCTCCTTAGACAACCGCAGCAACTCATACAACGTTATCCGCGCTGGAATATTAGCTAATTGAACTGGAATATTGGCTAATTGAGCCATAATGTCGAAGACGCGCAGAGTTTTCGAATTCTCCGGTTTATCCCTTCCAATCGGACGACTGAAACGAGACTGCTTCGGATTCTGTACTTCCTGGGGTTTTTGTTTATCCGCCGGCTGTCATCGAGCATCTTCAATCGGTTTACGAACCGTAATCATCCCCAGCTTTGTGAGAGTTTTGGCTGGTCCCTGTTTAGTCACCCCCTGCTCAGCTAACTGATCACTAGGTGACAGATAGTTGAAGTGGTACTGGTTTCTTCGGAAAGCGGGAAAACAGGAGCTTCATCGCCATCTTCTTCGAAAATTGCGGAAGTACCATTGCAGGACTTGCCTTTACCCTTTCTTTTCGAGGAGGTCGCCCACTGCTCATCTCTAATGAGATCCGGATGAACCAAGAGAATTTCGCCGTACGGGGCTGTGTGTGGCACAAGTCCCTTTTGGCGCTGTCCGTGTGGGTCATCATTCACCTTCTTCATTCCCACTTTGGTGACGCGTTTCGGCTCGAACCATGTTGTGGGCACCGATCCAAAGCTGATTGACACTGCATTTGCTCCCACATTCTTGGCAGGCTTCGGGGTTATGACTCCAACATCAATTAGCGCCTGGATCTTGTCCTTCAGGTGGTAGCACGACTTGGTAGGGTGATGGACTGCTCTATGGTACGCGCAATACTTCGGATCCGTCACTTTGCTAGCCCCTTCTTGATCCACGATCGCTGGCAGCTGGATTTTGTTATTCTCCAACAGGTACTTGAAGATGCCGGGCACCTCGTCATCTTTGAAGGAGTACACCTTAGGAAATCTTGGCTCCGCTCTTTGCTTCTGAGACCGTTGTTACCATTGCAGCTGCGATTGTTGTGGCGCTCTTTGCTGCTGCTGTTGCTAAGGTTGCAATTAGAAAGTTTGATTAGCATCAACTGTATTAGCATGTGCCTTACCTTTCCCCCTTGGGTTGAAATTCTGTGCTGGAGCATTTGTCGCCTGTTGGCTTCTCTCCGCTTTCTTTCTCCTAAGGAATCCTTCAGCCTGCTCCCCTCGGACCTTCAGATCCTTCCACATTTTGGACGGTGCTGTCCCCATTGCTTCCAACACGTCCAAGGACAGATTATTATGGCAGGTCTGGAGAATGAATTCCTCGGTGATCGGGTCCCGGCAGTTCATCGCCTTGTTCCGGAACCTTTTGACGAAGGTGTCGACTAACTCCCCGTCCTTCTGCTTATCATCGAGTAATGATCCGATAGATATCTCGGTGTCGTCGTCGAAGAAATTGGTGAGGAACATGGTCTCCATATCATCCCAGCTGTTCATGCTACCTGGCTTGAGGTGGCGATACCAATCGAAGGCGGCTCCGCGAAGAGTGCCGACGAATGACCGCACCATCAGAGGCTCATTGCCGGAGATTACCCCCAGGTGTGATTTGAAATAAATCACATGCTGAGTGGGTGAATCCTTCCCATAAAACGGTGTGAAGTTGATTATGTTGAACTTTGCCGGATATGGGATTGATTCCCATTCTCTTGGATATGGACAAGGAATACATGTTTTCTTCACCTCTTGAGCAGAAATCAACGTATTGATCTTGTTCTCGAGGTAATTGATCTTCAGACTTTTGCCTGTGTTTTCGTTAGCACGATTCTGAGGCGGGAGTGTGGCATTACGACTAGCATCCTCATTACCGCCCCCTGCATTGACGGGAGGATTATTGGCATTGTGAGCTTCATCCGTATCCGTGTGCTCCTCTTCCTGAACGACCTGGTTACGGCGACTTGGCTCGGCTTGCTGGTTCGTCAATGCTTGGATTTGTTGGTCATGCATTTCTCTCATCTGCAGCATGGCCATCTCCATCTCAAATTTGAAACTTTCTTTCTGCTTAGCCAAAGCGTCTTCAAGCATCTTGGCCATTTCTTCCACGCTTATCATAAATGACTCGCGGGGTTGTCCTTCGCTGGACACTGTATTATCCGATGCGACCGCAGAGCAGGCATCCGATTCTTCGCCTTCGAACCCTACCATAAGTTCCTTGTGTAATGGCTCCAGACTGCAGACGAGTTAGATACCGGGTACTGGCGGAATTGACTCGGGATTATCCCGTGTCGATGCCCTTTTGCTGGTCATATTGGTGGTGACCCTTGGAAATTCTCCATCTTCAACCACCGTTCTACTTCGTCGGAAACGCCTAGGCCTTGGTTTCGGCGTTTCGGTACTGAGACTTTCAGCCTTGATGCAGTTGCATTCAGATAATACCGCCCGAATGAGCTTTGAACAAGGGCACTGAGTTTCTAGTCTTCGAGGACTTCTCTTCCTGGCTTTGCTCGTACCATCAGCACGATAGTACAGCTCGTCCGTTTAAAAGTCGGAGCAACCTATCGTGTGTTGGCACGATTTCTCAGGTATAACGCAATCATCATCAGACGATAACGTTTCCTTCCGAGAGCGAACTACCTTCTTCGAGCTTTCAAGAGTCATGCGTCTCGACACGTCTTTGTGGGCGTGAATTCTCAACAGGCTCCTGAACTTCAATACGCAGCGTAGTGCGCTTAGTTGCCCTGATTTCCCGTCATATTGAGGGTGGTGGCGACCCCCAGCGTGTTGAATCGTTCGGGGCTTCTTCATTGGGCCCAAACATTCCTGAACTGGAGCTTTGCCTCACTCCTTGGGAAGTGGACCGAGGCGCTCCAAAACCGACTTCCTTTTCTGAGATGGTCCTGCGGGATCTCCGCGCTCCAAAACCGACTTCCTTTTCTGAGATGGTCCTGCGGGATCTCCCGGAGCAGTTGTGGAAATCATTGGCGGTTTGGATTGATTCACCGGAAGTTGTACTTTCGACGGTTGCAGTTGCTGCTTTTTGGTCTGAACCGCCGCTTCAAACTTCGGCCTCCAAACTTTGCGGGTTGGTGGCGGCTTCTTGGCTATCTCTTTCTGCAGCTTTCTACGGGCTTCTTCGGCTTGAGCCCGCGCCTGTGCTGATAGTGCGCGGCGTTTGCGGATACGTTCTTCCAGTGTCGAAC
>NC_033794.1:97854107-97870403 GCF_001876935.1 Asparagus officinalis
TACTCCTCGAACTTGGCCTGGTCGAATTCATACTCGACCTCCTCCTTGACCGGGATTGAGATCCGCGGCTGCGACGCTCCGATCTCAGCAGCGAGATCGGCGGCTCCCACTGTGGTCGCTAGATTGTTCGCGGGAAAAATTATGTTCCTCATTGATTCCATTGCACACTCTTGTAATAATTTATCGATTACAAAGATCCGGTCTTTTTATAAGATCCGGTTACAATGAAATCAAAGAAAAAGAAAAAAGATTACAACTTTCCTTTTGAACAAATCGCGAGCTCCTGTTTTGCGGTCACTCGCTTTGTGGGTTCTTCGCCTGCGCCGGGGTTTATCCGTGGACCACCGCGCGATCTAGATCCGGTCGGATCTACGCAGTATGACGGGTATTATTTCGCCAAGGAAATAATAGCCGAGGGTACTATTTCGCTAAGAAAATAGTAGCCTTTAGTTCTCGGGATCAAAGGCCAAGCTTTGATCCGGAGGATGACTACGTAGATCTGAGATCCGGTTCCTCTCGAACTCTTACCTTATTTGGCGTTGACGATCGCCGAGCACCGGATCTGGAAGAGCAAGTCCTCAAAGTCCCAAAGCTTCAATCTTTTTAAGTTCTGAGCATTGAATCCAGCAGAGCTTCGCCTCCAAAAATTCCAACCTCTCAAAAATGAGCACTCAAGGGCCTATTTATAGGCTCTCAGATCTGTGCCCGGGCATAGATCTGGCCGGCCACCTATAGGTGGCTCGGGCACCCTGTCTCGGCCACCAAGCCCCCTATAGGTGGCTCGGCCACCGAGCCACCTAGAGGTGGCTCGGTTTTGGCCGAGTCCCCTAGGTGTTGGGGTTTTTGCCATTTTTTCCGGTCTCGTGGTTGATTTGGACTCTGAGTTGGCAGTAAACCCGCTTCGTTGTTGATCTGGATTCTGATTTGACAGTCCGAATCCCAATATGACAGTAAATCCGCCTCGGTGTTTGAGTTCAAATTCGTTCTATGGTTGGATGACTCGTTGACTCACCGAACTGTTAGCTTGATTCCGCATGCGAATGGATGTATTCCATTGTTTGCGTGTGGTTCGTTAGCCTCGTCGCCTCATCGCTTGGCTTTGGCGTTGTGGACTGACGCTCGTGTTTGGATACGTCGCCCGATGGTTCGTCGGTTTATGCCGAGCTGTGCTAAGGGACCTATAAGCAATTTTATACGCCTACAGTAATATGCTAGTACACCGAGAGGAGTGTGTGGTGAGAGACGGAGTCATCCTAAGAGGAGTGGGGTAGGTGGTAATACCTAGAGAGAGATTATAATTCCTAACAATTAAGGGAGACACGGGCTAGAGACCAACATTTGAGGTGGTAGTTAGTGTAGTTATATTGTGAGATTGTGAGCATTGATCGGTGAGCGTTGAAAACCGAAATTGTGAGGTGTAAATGTTATTCGGGTGAGCGTAAAAAACCCGGTTGTGATAGTGGAGATCTCCTCGAGGTGAGGAGCGGAGACATAGGTCGTGGGGACCGAACTCCGTGAACATATGTATCGTGTGTTTAAGTTTGCACTGTCGCATTTATTTTTGTTCATCTCATTATGCTTTTGTCTCTTTGTTTATGTTGTCCACCATCTAGTTTCGATTGTTTACCCTTGTGTTAGTTTCATATCCGTGCATATATATCTCATAGTATATTCCATTGCCAGGATATATCCCTTTATTCATATTGCATATTCTTGCTCATAATTGGTTGTATATTATACTTACAAGAATATATTTGTTAATTAGTTTTAATTATCATAAAATCAGATTAGATCAACATAAGACCATAATCACCCCCCTAGGGTCTAACAATTGGTATCAAAGCTTGGTGCTCTTTGATTTAAGGTCTAATCAACTTGAGTTAAAGATCAAGTTATCTTTTGTGGTAATCTTGTTTTGATTTTATTTGTATCTTGCTTGCACTTATATACATTATGGATATGCACGGTTTAGGTTATGCCATTAATGTTGCTCCTCGTTTGGATAATTTTTTAGATTCAACTTTTTGTTCGATCTAGATATTTTGATTTATGAGAAATTATAGATTATACTTATATTGTACCTACTTTGAAGAAATCCAAGTGGAGTAAAGATGATCATAAAATATTTACCATGAACAAGTTTTTATTAGAATTTTTACATAATGCATTTGATTCATATTTTTCTAACAAGCTTGATTATTTTGATAGTGCTTACACATTGTGGAAACTTATAGAAGCACATCTAGGGAATTTGGAGGTAATTCAATAAGCTTTGAAGGATTCCGCTTCTAGTTCATGTGAAGCTTCATTTTCATGCACACGGCCACTAGGCGATAGCCCTTGTGAGGTTTGTGAGTTCGAATCTATTAATGATTTACCAAATAATGAACTTGCTTGTGCATCTAATAGATTATTGCATGCCTATAACAAATTGTATAAAGATTTTATTAATTTACAAAGCAAGCATGATGCATTAAAATCCGATCATGAGAAGTTAGCTACCAAATTTGATATCATTACTCAAGAAAATGATGCTCTTAAAGAAAACAATGATATGTTAAATTTGGAAAATAATAATTTGAAATTGGATATTGCTAACTTGACTCATGACAAAAGTAATACCATGTTAGAAGTTGAGAACATAAAAAATGATACTGTTTCTTTTATAAATGACTATTTATGTTATACTTCTAATAAAAATGCATATGTGCCTAATAATGAAGATTTGAATCTTGTGAATAAACGCATTTCATCTTTAGATTTAACTTTGAGAATATGCATTAATAACCATAAGAAACTTATGGACAAGTATGCTAAATCTAGTGCTGCAAAGTCACATATACACTATGTACACTTGTATAGAAAAGTTTATAAATGCTCAATTTTCGGTCATAAAGGCCACATTGCTAAATTTTGCTATGATGCACATAAATCTTCTAAGACTAATGCTTTTTGTATATCTTAAGGCTTCTTCATCACACACACATATACATGCACACACTCAAAAAGTTCATCATAAGCATGCTCATGTGTTTAAATGTGATCATTGTGGTCGTTTTGGTCATTTGGCCAAGTATTATTTTGATTTAAAAAGAAAATCACGTTTTCCAAATATTTCTAGTAGACCACATATGTTTAAATGTGATATTTGTGGTAGATTTGTCCATTTGGCAATGTTTTATTATGATTTAAGAAAATATTCAAACTTACCAAATTTCTCAAGTAGACCACATTTGTTTGATAATGTTTCTCATTTGCAAAATATTTTTAAAAGACAGTCTTTATTTGTAAATGATTCTCGTGCATGAGCTAATGGTCCACAAAAACAAATGGGTCGCTTTCATTGCACACATTGCAATCGGAAGGGTCATGTGAATGATTATTGCTTTGACCGTGTTAGTGCACCAAATACGCCCAAGAAGGTTCATAACCCTAGGGCTTTGAGCTTTATTGATAGGGGTCATGTCCCTAAACAATCCAGCACCAAGAATGCTTGAGTGCCAAAATGATTTTTAAACTAAGAATTTTAGTGTTTTTATTTTTCTTTTTCTTGATTTTGTAAAATGTTCTTTGAAAACTTTTAATATGAAAACAATTTTTCTTTGATCAATTCCTTTGTTTTTATGATTATTAGTTTCGCTTTTGATGAAAGGTTTGTGTTTATTTAACCCCACGGATTTATTGGTTGTTTGTTCCCAAACCTTATTTACCGGGTGCTAAAAATATTTATATGGGTTGAAACAAGCTCAAGAGCTTGATATGGTTGCTTCTCTTATTTGTGAAAATCGATGATGATTTGGTTTTATACTTTCATAGATTATTTTTTTCCATAGTTCATGATTTTTGTACGTTTTGTAATCTTATTTTTGAACTATAAAAATTTTGTTTTGATTTATTCTTTTGAATTCATTATATAGCACACATAGATGATTCAAATTTCAATTGTGCCTTATAATGCATTCTATATGTGGTTTGTTCAAGTTCTATGAAGAAAGCTTTCTTTATTGATCAAACATTGTTCTTGGACTTAAATCTTGATTTATGATTTTATTTGAGTGATTTGTTTTCGTTTGAAAACTCTTTTTTCACGATCTTCATATTTACTGTTATTTTGATTTCATAAATCTATTTTTATACATGATCTTTATGTTTATGTTTTGAGACACATCATTTCAATGATACATCCACATGTGATCTCTTTGTCTTGATATATGTGAGTAATTTTTAGCATGTTTTTATCTATGATAACTCATATGTGTGTCTTAGCCTTCAATTTATACATTCATGAGGCATTTTGATAGGGGGAGCAATCTCTATATTTGTTTTATACTCACCCATGCTTATATGTAGAGGGAGCTTTCGCTCTCTTCATCCTTTGTCCCCTTTTTGATATTGTCAAAGAGGGAGAAATATTGTGAGTATAGCATTTCTTATTTATATGCATGATATATTCTAATTTATATATTTATTTCTTTTATGCATATATATCTCTTTTGTAAATTGTTTGTCATCATCAAAAAGGAGGAGATTGTTGGCCTTCTTTTTTTGATGATGTTTAATAAATAATTTACGACTAATGTTGTTTGTCTAGTATTTGTAGTTTTCTATTTATTATAGACAAACAATAAATTAGAGGTTAGATGGAATTACGCCATAACGATCATATCAAATGAAGGTTGGTGGAAATAGTGGAGTGAAGCAATACAATTCAAGTTAAAGATTCAAATTCAAGCTTCATCCGCAAGTTTACCAAATCGAGCTATATTGAAGACCTTCAAGCTTGGGTATATAGTTTATAGTATTTGTAGTATAGGTTTATACTTGTGTGTAAATATCTTAAGCTCAATATTATACACACACGATTTAATGGTTTATGTGTTTTATCCACAAAAGTTTTTGAAAACGAATAGATATATAATACTTATTTGTTTTATATGTGGATAAGTTATTTTGGTTTAGCTATATAGATATGAAACAATATATATTTTTATTTTCACATTTATGTGTTTCATATTCTATTGAATTTACAAAATATTATGTTTATAGATTAAAGACTTGTTTACACTATTTTTATATCTTATATAAGTCTCTAAATCCATCCTAAAGTGTTTCAAAGTTTTGTTTAAGTCATTTTGGCAAAATCAAGTTTTTAACATACTTATGTGATTTTGCAAAATAATAAGATTTCACATTTGGGAGATGCTTTTTAAAAACCAGTTTTTGTAGCATGTTTATTATCATGTCTACAATCATTTCCTAAAGTTTTATATTTTTTAGAATTTATTTGATATTTTAAACCGTGTTTTAAGTTGACATGTACTGTTTAAAACAAGCTGTGTGCATGTCTTGAGTCGACTCATGAACAATGTTGAGTCGACTCATAAACTGTTGTGTAGTTTACATTTTATTTCTGATGAGTCGACTCATAACATCATGAGTCAACCTAGACAGGTTGAGTCGACTCATGCCTGTTATAAGTCGACTCATAAACTATATTGGAAAGTGTGTTTTGTTTCTGATGAGTCGACCCATGACTTCATGAATCGACCCATACATGATGAGTCGACTCATGAATTTTATGAGTAGACCCATAAGCTATTTTTAGCCTATAACGACTAGGTTATGAGTCGACCCATGATTTTTAAAGTGTCCGTTGCACAGTAACGACTATTTTCCAGCTTTGTTTTCTTTTAGGTTTTTGGTCTTTTTCTTTAGTTTCTTGGGGTACCTATATATACCTCATACCCTCTAACTTCTGAGGGTAACTTAAAAAAATTATTTAAACAAGTTTAAGGGTGTTTGTTGTTTGTTTAAGAGAGTTTTTACAAGTTTAGTTTGTGAAGAGAATTTCACAAGAGCAAGTGGAGATCATCTATTTAGTGTTTGAGCATTCAACTCTTCTCCCTCTCTCTTGTTATCTACAGAGAAGTTTTCTAAACTTAATTTCTAGCATTGAATTTATATTGTTTGATTATCATTTATTAAGCTAGTATTATATTAAGTTTAGTTTGATTTATTAAATCTCTTTGTTACACACACCCACTTGAGCTTATTGTATTTGCATTCATAGTATATTTAGGGTTGTGAGAGATTGTAATATTGAGTTGTGCTTAATTGAGTTCTCACTTTGTTTAGAGAACAATCATTTGATTTGTGAGATTTAATTATAAGGATTCACTTTGTAATACACTAGTACACCAAGAAGAGTGTGTGGTGACAGACGGGGTCGTCCCAAGAGGAGTGTGGTAGGTAATAATGCCTAGAGAGAGGTTATAATTCCTAACACTTACGGGAGACACGTGCTAGAGACCAACACTTGAGGTGGTAGTTAGTGTAGTTATATCGTGAGATTGTGAACGTTGATCAGTGAGCGTTAAAAACCAATATTATGAGGTATAAACGTTATTCGGGTGAGCGTAGAAAATTCGGTTGTGATAGTGAAGATCTCCTCGAGGTGAGGAGCGGAGACGTAAGTCGTGGGGACCGAACTTCGTGAACATATTGTGTATTTGAGTTTGCATTGGCGCACTTATTTTTGTTCATCTCATTGTGCCTTTGTCTCTTTGTTTATATTGCCCACTATCTAGTTTCGATTATTTACCCTTGTGTTAGTTTCATATCCTTGCATGTATATCGCATAGTATATTTCATTGCCAGGATATATCCCTTTATTCATATTGCATATTTTTGCTCATAATTGGTTGTATATTATACTTGCAAGAATATATTTGTTAATTAGTTTTAATTAGCATAAAATCGGATTAGATCACATAAGACCCTAATCCCCCCCCCCCCCTCTAGGGTCTAACAAGTCTCACTTTTGCAGAAGATAGTGATGTTATCTACGACTGAGGCATAGTATGTCGCAGTAACTAAAGCTAGCAAGGAGATGATTTGGTTAACCGGATGTCTGGAAGAGTTAGGTCTGAAGCAGAGGAACGAAGTTCTTTATTGTGATAGCCAGAATGCTGTACACTTTGCCAAGAATCTAGTATATCATACCAGAATAAAGCACATTGATGTGCATTACCACTTCATACGCTCGCTGATAGAGGACGGGAAGTTATAATTGGAGAAAATTTTAGAGAGCCGAAATCTTGCAGATATGTTAACTAAGGCAGCGACCATTGAGAAACTGAAGTTGTGCGTAACTTTAGTTGGCCTTCAAGTATAGGAGATGAGGGCAAAGCCATACTAGGAGGACATGTAAGATCACCGAGAATGATGTTGATTGAAGAAAAAAATTCGGGGAGGAGAAGATGCTTGTGAAGATGGTTGAAGTTCGGGAGAACTTGTTGATGGAGGTTTGGTCTCCAAGTGGAAGATTATTGGTGTTGGGAGTGTAGACCCAAACCTGGAATAAAATCAAGAAGCAGCAAAAAAATCCAGACCAGTCGACCGAAGAAACCCCACCTGTCGACTAATTCGACTGCAGGAAACGAGCTTGGAAAATCCCTCTGGTCGGTCGACCGAAGGGAGAAGATCAGTCGACCGATGCGACTGTAGATACAAGGCTGGAAACATTCACTTTGGTTGGTCGACTGATATCCTCGTATCAGTCGACCGATAATGTGCACGAGCAGTCCTGAGAAAAAAACACCTTCTGGTCAGTCGACCGATGCTGATGCATCAGTCGACCGATAGTGGTTATTTTGGGTTTCCTGATTCGGGTTGGACTCCGTTTTTTGACCTAGGTTTATATATATTCCTTAAACGTTTTTAGGGGTTAGTAGTATACGAAAAAGAGGGGTTTTGAGAGCACTTTGAGATCAGAGATCTTAGAGAGTGTGACCTATTGCAAGCTTTGTAATATTCTTCAATAATCAAGAAATTTTCTGGTGTGGCTCCCGAGGACGTAGGCACATTTCCTGAACCTCGTTAAATCTGATGTTCTCTCTTTTATTTTTAAGTTTTTCGATTCTATGTGATTTCTTGCTTGCTAGGGCTGGACATATTCAGTTCGGGTCGGTTTTAAGTCCAATCCGGATCTAATCCGAATTTTTCGGATTCTCAAAACTCTCATCCAGATCCATTTTTTTTCCTTCATCCGAATATTCAGCCCAACCAAAATTCGGATCGGGCCGGATCAGTTTCGGTTTTGAACCGAATTAACTCCATGTTTGGTGATAAGGTCAGTGAATTTTGGAGACCCTTTTAATTCGTAAACGATAAATTGCAACATGAATTGGGACAATGACGGTAAGATCAGTGCTTAGTACAGTGCCAGAATCAATGCTTTCATCTATAAGGCATAAACCAGGGAATTGAAATTCATTGTAAGAATTTATTGATATAATAATAAAGTGCGCTCTTGAAGATACTAGACAAATTAATATGCTGCCAGATAGAGTGATGGTATTTTGAATGGATGCTAAAAACAGTCTTCTCTAATTTTATTCACCGTGACAGATAGGATATCCCTTCTCCAATTTTAATTAATAACAACAAGTCCTTAGTGCAACTTTACATCAAAACAAATAAAAGTTGCTTTCATGTTCTACTAGTAATTGCTAAGAAATGTTATAGGGAATTTGGGCCGGTTTTTTCGGGCGGTTCAGGGGTTCAAACTGGATCCGGACCGGTTTAATCCGGTTCGGACGGTTTAGAGCCTTCTTCTCATCCATTTAATCCGGTTCGATTAACCGACCCACTTTTTCGGGCAGTTTTTTTTTCGGTTGAACCGGTTTTTTTTCGGTTTTTGCCCACCCCTAGCTATTAGTTCGTCACAAGATCCGGAGAGCATGAGTTGTCGATTGTTCAACCCCAACAAAGATTACCCATGTAATTTCAGCTAGAGAATCCTTAAAACCAAAGTTCATGATGAAAATAAGTTCCAATTTGCCATAATACATGGCTTTTGTTTTCAATTAACAAAAAAAATTAATGATCAAGCATGACGCTTAGGAGCTTATTAAACCATGATGCCTTTTGTCCAAGAAGAAGCAACAGGGTAAATGCACTTAAATCAATGCATGAATCCAAATCCAGAACTGCCACTAGTATGCAGCTTTACTAACATCATTAAAAGGAGAAAAGGAAATTGACATAGAAAAATGAGAGATCTAAAGCCAATGTACTCTTTGCTTCCTCTTGGGGATTTCTTTGGTAACAATGGAAAGCTCCACACTTTTTTGTGAAGTGATGGCAGCTTCTAGTTATTTGTCATGTTGCAGGCCAGATGAGGCGATCAACCTCTGATCTCAATTTCCGTTTTCATTACCTTTGTCTCAGAGATTCTCACCAAGAGGATAAACCCAAAGTTGGCAGCATGATGGCTCTTAGCCATTGCATTTATATCACATGACATCCAAAAAGAAAACTGGAATGAACAAATTTTAAAAAGGGAGAAATATTACAATTTATGAAATTCGGAATCTGCCCAAGATATTATTTTCCTTTTTTTTACTTTCAATCTTCGTTCTACTCCCAAGTTGTATTTGCTTTAGCGGAAAATGATATGAAAATTGCATTTATCCCTCATTTTGATAAAAATCTCTTTTATGCTTTTGTTAAATATGATATTTTAAGATAATTATGTTTTTTCCTTCTTCTTATTCTCCTCCTTTTTTTTATGGGGGAGCTGTGATATCTCCTATTATTTTCTTTTGTTAGTTAAAATTATAACTCTCAAGTTTCACCATAATTTTATGGGTTTTTTTTAGAAATGGAGACTTTAAAGATGATACCATACCTACCTAGATTAAATCTTGCTATGGGTTTCTAACTAAATCCAAAAAAACGAATAATCCTTTATGTTGTTGCTTATTAGCTAATAACTTTCAAGCTATATGGTCCACATACTACTTAATGCATCATGGCAGAACTATTTTATTTCTTTTTATTAGCCTCTAGCAAATTATAAATGTCATGCTTATAGCATATATCATTTGTTTATTTCAGACCTTTCATCATGTGCGCAATATGACAACTTGTACGAGTCACTTATTGCTGGAAATGTTCCCTCCTCCTGAGTATGTTAGGATTTTTATTTTCGAAACTTCACATCATCAACATGGAGAAGGAATAACAAATCAAATCATATATATACTTTTTGAAAAAATATCCTTTAATATCTATGACACATTTGTTGTAGGTTTTTGCATAGTTTGGCGAGTTTTGCAAGCTAAAGGAGCATCTTGATCTGCTTCGACTTTTGACATCCTCTCCAAGAGATTATCCTGTTGAGGATAAATCCAAGCCTGGTAATGGCTCCGACATCTGATGTACTCTTGGCTTTGTAGCCACATGACAACCAAACAGAAAGGCATAGACATGTAGGAGAAATTATATATTATATTTTTTGGGTTTTTATATAGGATAGCTATTATTATTAAAAAAAAACAATAAGAGTGGGTATCTTATAAATTGTAACTTGGAGGAGGCTTTGTTAATTAACATTTTAATGTACACTGGTACTGTAAATCATTTATATTTTAAAATTAGTTCCTCGAGTTTCTTGTAATTGCTATTTAATACCTAAAATTTTAGGTTGCGATTGGATTTGAGGATTTGATTTCAAATTCCAGAATTGAATTTTGAAATTTAAAATCCAGAATTTCAAATTCAATTTCTTCATTTGGGAATCCAAATTTGAATTCCAGAATTCAATTTGAAATTCATGTTTGGCAAACTTTAGAATTTTAATTTTAAAAATTTCAATTGAGTTGTTTGCCAACTAGTAGAATTCTAATTTCTGAACTAAAATTATAGGTCGAAGATAATTTAGAAATAAAATACTCAAATTACATATGGTTTGCATCGAAATTGGTGGAAATAAATGCCTCAAATAGTATATCACATATCCAACTAACTTGACATCTAGATAAAATATCTTAAAATCTCAAATACAGTTATGCCAATAGTTGATCTAATAATCACCATAAAAATAACCAATATCATTCATCAATAAAAGTTTGTAAACTCATTCACCACTAAACAAAACAATAAATAAAGTAGAAACTTTAAATATTACATATAACAATTCAACAAACTAGAGATCCAAAATATCCAACAAATACAAACCAACAAAAGTTAATATTTCGCCATTACACAGTGTCATGCTTAAGTTGCTCTCGCACTAGTTTCTTTAAGACTTTTACATCTGATTCAAATGAGAGTTTCTTTCTAATGCTTATACACTTTCACTTTGTATTTCTTGCAGATTCCTCCCCTCGGTTCAGAAAGTCTTGCTTTGTGAGTGCTTGAATCACCTGAAATAATAACAAGAAGATCAAATCAGCTCCATTCTTAAAGAGCGTGCAGCCTTGCAACATAAAAGAAATCATGTTCTATTAGATTGCTAGGAATCACATCTTACTAATATTCTCCATTAAGTACCTACCTGCATCAAATTGGTATCAAAGTAGGTTGAGCTTCACTGCATACAAATCCCTTTTTAGTACAACATGTGGAGAGATCAATTTAAACCAGGATGATGAAACCATGTGGTTTCATACAAAATGCTTGTACTCAAAAGATATATTTCAGCTTGAATAAATGGAAAATTTTAGTCAAGATAGCAGAGACAATGATGTTCAAACATTTGAAATGTACTAACTAAAACTACCATAGTCTCTTTACCTTTTCTACTCATTACCTTAAGAAGAAGGAAGCCATATTAGTAAAAATTATAATCTCAGTCTAAAGTAGTGAAACATGGTCATCAGTATCATGCTAATTTGATTTGATCATAAAGTAGCTGAAGTGTTGCCTTCATTTGTTATAAAGTGGTGTACTTTACTATATTCTAGGGCAAACCAACAAGGTAAGGCAACAATTCCAAGAGCAAATTCAAACACATATGTAAACATATATTGACTATCTCGCAAAACAGTAATTTAGGTGCAAAGATAGAGATTTAATTAATGTAAAATTCATATTAGGATTCCTTCTTAGACTTGTATCATCAAATCCAAGTTCTCTTTCACTCGGAATCCATTTCCAATTGAAATTCATGTAAAATAAAATAAAATTTTGGGTTCTAAAAGTTTCCTCATGTTTAATAGTGCATTTCCTTCTTAGACTTGTATCATCAAATCCAAATTCTAAAATTTCACATAAAACCCTCATGAATAGTGTAATCTCTATTAGTTTAGCAAACAACAAAGCAGTTCCATCACAAAATTTTCCTAAGTTTTCTATTCAACTTCCTAAACTTACCACTACAATATACTTCTAGCTTGAATCTCCTCCTGCAACTTGCTGAACAGATAAACGATCAATGAGATTATTACTAGATCTACGAATTCTTAAGAAATTCAGTCAACAAACATTTAATTACTAACATCACTAGATCTAATCATACATAGCTTAACAAATATATAACCGAACACCAAAAAAATCACAAAAATTCGAGAATATCTCAGTCTGCAAGCTAATTTCCAACTTAATTTGCAAAATTGGAAATTCAATTCATAAAACTAGAATACTAACCTTTGGCTTAGGGTTTAAGAAGGCGATGAAGGGCTAAGATTGGTTGGACATTATTGACAGTGGATCGAGTAGGAGACGATGAGGCTGAGGTTGGTGAGCCTGAGGTTGAGGTCGAGGTTGACATCGATGATGAGGTCGAGGGTGTTAGACCCTAGAGGTGGATGATTAGGGTCTTATGCTAATCTAATCCGATTAAATACCAATTAAAATTAATTAACAAGTTATCCTAACAAGTATGAAATACAACAAGATATGTAAGCTAGGATAAGCAATATGAACAACAAAATATATCCTATATGATAAAAATATATGCAATGATATATAAACTAACACAAGGGTGAAATAAACAATCTACAAAAGTGATAGGGCAATATGAAGAGCAATACACAAAGGCGATATAAGATATGAATACAAGAATAAGAACGCCAATGCAATCACAAACAAAATGATATGATCACGGAGTTCGGTCTAACCACTTGACCTACGTCTCCGCTCCTCACCTCGAGGAGATCTCCATTATCATAACCAGGTTTTCTACGTTTACCCGAATAACGTTTACACCATACAATACGGTTTTCTAGTTTACCGAAAACCCTACAATTAACACACTCTTGTAATCCCACTCTACACCCTCTCAAGTGTTAAACTAGACGCGTCTCCCTCAAGTGCTCAGATACAACATCTCCCTAGGTTCGTCAACCGACACCACTCCTCTTGGGATGATCCCCGACTCTCGCCACACACTTCTCTTGGTGTACAGGTGTATTACAAAGTGAATCTCACAATAAGCACAATACAAAGTGTTTATTCTCTACAATGGATGAGAATGAATTATAAGCTCACTCTCTAAGCTACACAATCCCACAACCTAATTATACTATGAATGTAAATACAATAAGCTCAATGGTTGTGTATGTGTAAACAAAGAGAAAATAAAATCAACTAAACTCAGTATGAACACTAGCTTAATAAAATGATAATCAAACAATATAAAATATAAAGCTAGATTAAGTTTAGAAAAATTCTCAATAGATCAAGAGGTAGATGGAGAATAGTTGAATGCCCAAACACCAATAGATGATCTCCTCAAGCTCTTGAGAAATTGATTTCACAAACTCAAACTTCCAAATGCTTAAAAGCTTCTTAAACATTAAACAACACTTAAACCCTTATTAAAACTTTGTTAAAACATTTTTTGGATTATTTGAACTGAGGATATGTGGGGGTATTTATAGGAACCCCAAAGCCAAGAGAAAACAAGGTAAAAATACCAAAAACCCAAAAACAATACAGTCTGGAAATATAGCCGTTACAGTGTTATGAGTTGACTCGTACTTTTCATGAGTCGACTCATAAGTAGCCGTTACAGGCTAAAAACCAACTTATGGGTCGACTCATAAAATTCATGAGTCAACTCATCATGCATGGGTCGACTCATGAATTCATGGGTCGACTCAGCAAAAACAAAACTAGTTATCCAGCACATTTCATGAGTTGACTTATGACAGGCATTAGTCGACTCAACCTGATGGGTCGACTCATGATGTTATGAGTCGACTCGTCAGAACAAAAATGTAAACTACACAATAGTTTAGGAGTCGACTCAACATTGTTCATGAGTCGACTCATGACATGCACACAGCCTGTTTTAAACAGTACATGTCAACATAAAACAGAGTTTAAAAATATCAAATAAATTTAGAAAAATATAAAACTTTGGAAAATGATTGTAGGCATGATAATACACATGCTACAAAAACTAGTTTTCTAAAAGGACTTCTCAAATGTAAAATATCACCATTTTTCAAAATAGTCCAAAACATGAAAATGTAAACACATGAGTTTTAACATTTTAGCTTGATCATGTTTTGAAACATTACAAAATGAATAAATAGATTTAATAGAAGATGTATATCATTATTGTTAAGTCCATATACCAAGAAAATAATATTTTCACAAAAATACTTGTTTTACAAACTTTCAAAACAACAAACATGATTTGATTGAACTAAATAAAATTGATATTGATGAAATCATATATAGGCATATAAACATGAAACAAATATGTATTAAGTACTAACACACATAATAAAATGTGTGTGTATAATATTGAGCTTAAAGTACTAACACACATAATATAAACCTAAACTAAATGTTACCCAAGCTTGATCTTGATCTTCAATAAGCTTGACTTGGTAAACTTGGATGAAGCTTGTAATTGGATCTTTAACTTGATAGCAAGGCTTCACTCTACTATTTTGCCAACCTCCATTTAATATGATCGTTATGGCGCAATCCATCCATCCTCTAATATATTGTTTGTCTATAATAAATAAGAAAACACGAATACTAGACAAACAACATTAGTGGTAAATTGTTTGTTAAACATCATCAAAACAAAGAGGCCAACAGAGGGAACTTCAGAGGTTAAGGTTGGGGGTCTAGGGTTTCATTATTGATGATAATAGTTCAAAGAGGTCGGTGAGATCGGAGAGGTTTATGATTGAGATTGAGATGGGAGAGGACGACAATCGATCGGAGAGATTTTGTTGTCAACCTCTCCGATGATCGCCATCATCGCCGGAGGTGAAATTAGGTCTTGCAGGTAAAACTGGATCTCCTCCTCCTCCTTCTCCTCATTGTCATCATCGTCGCTACCGCTGATGTTGAAAATGGATCACCTCCTCATCATCATCGTCGCCATCGCCGGCTGAGAGTAGAAGTGGGGAGGGAGAGAGATCGTGAGAGCGGGGGCGAAAGAGCAGAAGTGGAGAGATAAGATGGAATTGTAAATGATAGCCCCTCCGTTGGGATTTAGAATTATGGGCCTAGTATAAGTTTAAAATGTTAATGGATTTGAGTTAATATCAAGTATTCAAATTCTTTTGGATCCAAATAATATATTGGGCTAAATATAGTATTTGAAATGAAATTCTGGTTACCAAACAAGCTAAGCTATTTCAAATCAGTTATGTGCGTAAAAGGATAAACATATAGTGTAGTTTATGTGATTTACACTTCTTAGATATTTAAAAAACGATTGTTGGTCCTTTTAAAGAGAGTCGTCTTTTGTATGACTTAGAGGTCACGGTTTTCAGTAGTGGAAACAACTTCTTATAGAAATGATAAGACAAGATTGCATACAACATGTTAGAATTAAGTATTGGGTTATCGGGTTAAGACCCAATAACCTATTACCCACTTGTACTCCTATATAGATGGAGCCATGAGGAGAAACCCTAATATGATTCTGATTTACCATTTCAACATGGTATCAGAACCGTCACCCCTAAACCCTAACACACAAAAAAATCGCTCTGTACCTACGCCGACGAAGTCCCACTGCTGTCTGTATGCCGACGAAGTCCTGCCACCGCTTCTATCCTCGCCATCAGAGCTCGCCGACGCCAGCGATGCCAGATCCACCGCTCCTTGAGCTCATAGACGCTGGATCTCTCATCCTCAGTGCTCATAACCGTCTAAGTGCTTGCCGTCCAAGCTCACTGACGTCGCGACGCCAGATCTGTCGCCATCCAAGCTCGTTGACACATGCTGCCTTTTTTTGAAGTTCGCTGACCCCAGATCTAGTCGACGACGACAATCAAAGCTCGTCGACACCTTTTGCCTTCTCCTTGAGGCTCGCCGACCATAGATTTGTCATTGTCATCGTCCTTGCCTCTGTCATCGTCGTCGTCTACCTTGTTCTCGAAGCTCGCCTTTTTTTAGTTGCTGTAATTTTTAGGCCGTTGTAATTTTTTAGCCGCTGAATTTTTTGTTGTTGTTGTTTGGGTTTGGGCCTTTTGTTTGTTGGGCCTGATTTATAAGAGAAGAGGAGTATGTACTCTTGATGAGGGTGTAAGGCTC